>NC_056741.1:719190853-719418612 GCF_019279795.1 Protopterus annectens | reverse complement strand
TGACATTGTTCTGTTGTTTAAAGTTTAAGAGTTTTCTTTATCAGGAGGAAAGGCATCAAGATTTCAGAGAACATGAATGGAAAAAGTACAAGTCAAAGGTTTGGAGTTTATTGGAAGTGTCTGACATGAGGAAATCATTCTATGTTGCGCAACTTATAAACAAAGGTATGGCATCCACGTCCAAGGAAGTCATTGTTCCACTGTATTTGGCATTCATCAGACCTTTCATTGAGTACAATGCCCCCCCCTTTGGTATGTATTCCAACAACTGGAACATCCACAGAGGTTCCTCACTAAAATAATACAGGGCATAAGTAATATGTTCTATGCAGACCGCCTTAAGGCCCTATATCCCTGTATTCTGTCTTCTACAGGCTTTTTGAGGGGAGATCTATACCTGGCATACAGTACCATAATTACCCGTTCTAAAGGCTTAAACCTTGCCTGTGATATAAATAGGACCTGCTGGAGAGATAGCTCTATATCCCAGAGACTACCCAGTCTATGGAACAGGCTCCCCCATGCATGTGAAGCAGAGTTCCACCCTAATCCAATTCAACTGCAACTTGGACAATTGGATGGGAAAATGGAAATCCATCCCTGGTTTGGCATCTATGTCTCTGATGCAAACAGGTAACCTGTAAATGGTTCATCTCCCAGGTCCATGCTTCACTTATCAAGGGTATCAGAACTAGTCAGGGATTTGAGATGTATGGCTAGGCTTAAAAAGGCCCTTGTGGTCATTAGCCTAGTAAACACCTATGAACAATGAACACTGGTGCACTTTTAGCACCACTAGAATCTGTCTGTACAATATCTTGAAAAGTCTGTGGATCTTGTTTCCATTCACGAACCAGAGTAATCATTCTACTGAGGGAGTCCACTAGCTGCCCAGGCAGTCCTGGTATATGTTCTGCTAGGAGCTGAAGACTGCACTAAATGACTTAGTGCCAAGATCACCATCATTGGAAAGATCTGGTCCTGACCTCCTGATTGTTAATATATTTCATAAGACTTGTGATGTTTGTGATTATTAAAAGCTGGCAGAGAAGACATTTTTTCTGAGAGGCCAAAGCTCTGTATATGTTTTTACCTCCTACATGTTAATGCAAAAAGACTTTTCCTGTTAAGACCAGACCAGTTACCCTGCATGGACACATTGCTGAAGAAGACTTCCCCATGCAAAGTCCAGAAAGTTTGTCATCAGGTGCTGAATTACTGCTGGAGGAAAAAAAGAGGATTCACTTTGGACAGGCTGTCTGATCTGTCATTCAAAGAAATGTCTTTTGGGAAAGAGGAATCTCAGTTGCCAGAAAATGTGATAGTTTGTTTCAGATATTCCTATGAGTTTGCATGCATACAGAACTAAGAGGATGCAAGCAGACATGTATCCCAGGACCCTTAGGTACTGTCACAGTGCCAACAACCTGCTGAGGACAGAAACTCTTCACTACATTCTAAATTTTTAACTGTTCCTCTTGCAGTAGACTAATTTTTGAGAGAGTCTGGTAGCCGCATAACCTGGAGGAGTCAAGGATTTCCTTTAATCTACTGTGATTTCCAAGGACTGAATCTAACAGCTTGTTACAATGTGTTATAGCACCAATTCCTGGGACTGGGTTACTTTCATCCAGGAAGACAATATAAAGCACTTCTGTATTATACAAAGTCCCTCACTAGCAACCCCCCCCCCCAGGAGTACCCATTTCCTTACTAAGTCCTCTCTTATTCAGTTACACCCCTAACTTCTTAATTTCTCTAGCATGTTGAAGGGCCAGATGCTGGCGTCCTCTCCTGTCCAGTTGGTGAATTTGGGAATATTGAGGCAATGTTACAATTGCCTCATGTACACAGACAACCCTCTCCTCCTCCCACATAACACAAATACTTGCGAGAGATGCAGCTATTTAGCCAAACTGGAGGCTGAGCTCTCTCAACTCAGGACTGGCAAGACCAGACAGGAGGAGAAGGCAACTACACACACCACAAAACCAGTCTCACATAAAGCTATCACAACAATGAATCAAACACATAAACACATAAACACACAAAACATAAACATACAAAGAAATACTCGGAGGCTCTGAGCAAAATTTACCTAAACAGCAGAGGCCTCCAAAGCAGACACCCAAGCAACTGCCACCTCATGACACACCACAGGCAACACATAAACCAGAAAATCAGTGTGCGTCACAGCCCTTAAGGCCAAATACAACACCAAACATACTTGTCATAGGTGACTCCATAGTCAGACACACTGATGTCCCACTCACCACACTGAACAAGGAGATGGTCACAGTAAGCTGCCTATCGGGCGCTAGAATCCGCCACATAACACAAGCACTCGGGTCACTCCACAGCAAGTACAAATATGACACAGTCATTGTCCATGCTGGTGTGAATGACCCAAGACGTACCTCCCTGGACTACATGAAAAGAGACATAAAGGAGCTCTCTGATTATGTAGCCCAGGCAGGTATGACCCTGACCCTGAGCAGTATCCTTCCTTCACCAAGAATGATGCCACAACATAGAGACAAGATGATCAGCTTTAACAATTGGCTTAATTTCTGGTGTCATTCAAAGGGGATCCAGTGTCTATCTGCCTGGGATGACATGCTTGACAAGCCACGCTGCTTCGCAAGGGACGGCTTGCACCTGTCACCCCTGGGATTCCAGATACTGGCTAAGGCTCTTGCCACCCCCATAGTGCCTTTTTTAGGCAAGGCTCAAATTCTAAACCTGCCACCCTAGAAAACAAAAATGGGAAGAAACTAAGGGTAATGCTGCTCAATGCCAGAAGTCTAAATCTCAAAATGCACGCACTCGAGGCCCTTCTCAGTATGGAGAACATTGATGTCTGTGCTGTGACTGAAACCTGGTTCAAGGCTCCTGAGAGCACCCCGGCACCATCAGGTTTTACCTCATATCATGCGTTCTGGCCCCAAAACCCGGACCACACCACAAAAGGAGGGGGTGTATCCATATTCATCAAGGATACCCACACCTCCAGGTTGGTGGCAACGCACGAAGCATCAGAAACCATCCAGCTGCAATTAACCATAGGCAAAACTGCTCTACAATTTGTAGCATGCTACAGGCCACCCTCTGAAACTCAGGAACCCCACACAGCCTTCCTGAAGACACTGGAGGGTATAAATGTATCTCCAAACACCATTATATTGGGTGACTTCAACTACCCGAATATAGACTGGGAACATTACTTAAGCCCCAACTTTCTAGCCCAAAGGTTCCTGGAGTTCATAAATTCAAATGCCATGGAACAACTATTCACCGTTCCCACAAGAGGAGAAAATATACTAGATCTCATCATCACAAACATGGGGACAAAATGCTCCACACCGGAAGTATATCCCTCATTGGTGAGATCAGATCACAAACTAATCTCAGTGGAAATCCACATCCCGCCCCACCCCAAACAAAAGACCACAGTGAAGAACTTCTCTAAAGCAAACTTCACACTACTCAAGACTGGTGTGGTATCCCTCAAGGCCCCTGAGCCAGTGGAAACCACAACCCAAGCTGCGGAAGCCCTTACAAATGCCTTCTGAACACCTCCAGGACTGCATGGATCAGGCAATCCCTAATAAAACCAAGACTCTTTCCACCAAGGGCAACGTCCAGTCTGGTGGACCCCAGTCATAAACAAACTTTACAATAAGAGGAGAAAGCTGTTACATGATAGAGCAAAATCCATAAAAGAGAAGACACCCTTGATCATTATTAGTAAAAAATACGAGCACTCATAAAATCATCCAAGGCCAACTTTGAGAGAAAAATTGCCATAGATTCAAAAGACAATCATAAGGCCTTCTTCAGCTATGTTAGAAACCTGGGTGGAAACTCCCAGATATGCTCAGAATTAGTCCAAAATGATACAAAAATCACTGAACCCACAGACATTGCCAACATACTGGCAGACAGGTTCAGTGCAAACTTCACCCCCCTCTCCCCCCCAAAAGGAGAGATAACTATCCCAGCGGAGTGTAGCCTCCCAGACATCTCAAATGTGCAGGTGAAAGCTGCTCTCTCTAAAGCAGAAAAAACAGCATCAATGGGACCGGATGGTGTCCCCGGCTGTGTGCTTCACGAACTCAATGAGGAACTAAACCCACACATAAGGCAGCTGTTTAATCTTAGCCTTACCACAGGATATGTGCCCAAGGAGTGGCGTACGGCAACTGTGGTCCCACTCCACAAAGGCGGTGCCTCTACGGACCCTGGTAATTACCGCCCCATAAGCTTAACAAGCCTGGTCTGCAAAGCTATGGAGAGGATCATAATGGAACTCATAAACAAAGACATAGGGACTTGCAGACATTGGACCCAACCCAGTTTGGCTTTGTCAAGGGCAGATCATGCCTTTTGAACTTGGTCGACTTCTTCGAAACAGTCACCAAGGCCATTAATGAGGGAAAGGCAGTCCTTACAGCCTACCTTGACCTTGCAAAAGCTTTCGACACAATACCCCACTCGGGTATTATAGAGAAACTTACCAGCTTAAATGTAAACCCATATGTCACAAGATGGGTTGCAAACTGGCTAAAGGACAGAACCCACAGGGTTAGAGTTGCTGGCACCATGTCAGACTCCAAGCCGGTCACAAGTGGTGTCCCACAGGGCTCAGTCCTTGGCCCCCTGTTGTTCGGCATTTACTTCTCAGAAGGACAGGCAAACATAGGAGGACTATGGCTGACAAAGTTTGCAGATGACTGCAAACTGGGTGCCATAGTGGAAAGTACATCGGACACAGATATCCTTCAGAGGGGTCTCACGGAAACTGATAGCTGGTGCCAGAGCCATGGCCTGAAGTTAAATGCCAAAAAATGTATAGTCATACCCTTCGGGAAAAACAAGGTAACCCCAAGCTACCATATAGGTGGCAATCCACTAAGCACAGAAGAGGTTATCAGGGACCTGGGGACCCAGGTTGACAGTGGCCTTTCTTTTGACACTCACATTGCTAAAGTGGTTAGAAAGACCTTCTACATTGCCCACCTGATCATGAAGGGATTCACATCCAGATCAAGTGAGGTCATTGTTCCCCTGTACTCTTCACTTATCAGACCAATGATCGAGTACAATGCCCCATTCGGGATGTATCTCACCCGACACCTGCAGCAATTGGAAAGACCCCAAAAGTTCCTCACCAAAAGGATAAAGGGACTCCAAAATCTGTCATATGCTGCCAGACTGAAGAAACTCCAGCTCTATACAGTCTGCTCATAGGTGACTTGTGCCTGACATACAAGGCCATGTCCAACCCGGAATTAATGGACATGCTCCACCTCAAAAAATCCAAATCTACCAGATCCACTAGAGCAAGCGACTTAAACCTTAGCACGGATATAAATAGGACATGCTGGAGGGATAGATTTGTCACCCAGAGATTCCCTATGCTGTGGAATAAAATCCCGGTCCATGTGAGGCAGAGCACCTCGCTGGCTCTGTTCAAGAGAAATCTTGACCGGTGGATGGGAGATCGTAGGTTTACCCCGGGAATCATCTCTGTGTCACTGCTGGACAGAGGCACAACAAACTAATGGGCACAGTATTTTTTAACATAAGGGGTGGCGTAAGCCACAAAACTTTGGGCTAGGCTTATAAATGCCCTAGGGCAGATAGCCTAGTATAAACCTATGAACCTAAGATTATGTGTCATTGGATGAACAGACACTGGAAATAAACATTTTGTAAATATTCTGAGGGATGTGGTAGAAATGCAAACAGAAAATGATAAGGAACTACATGAAACTGAGATGGGTTAACTAAGATATGCAGGATATGCATTCCCTCTGCCTAGTGTTGTTATGCAGATGTCCCCTTTTCCATAAAAAGTGATGAAATGCCCCTCAGACAAATCTGTTTACCCATAAAATGGAAGTTATGTACTTTCATAACACTGGATATTCAGTATCCCTAGTATGTCCACTTTGACTCATGGTAATTCACAGTTAGGCAGATCCAGCCCAACAACTGCAGCCAGTCTAAAATGCTTGAGCTCCTTCTCTGTTACCACTATGCACCTGCCTGCTGGCGTATCTGTCAGATCAAGTTTGCTGACTAGAACCTAAAAAGGAGTCAAGATGCAACTGAGAGACAGGGTTCAGGACAGGTCTACAAGGTTTGTCTGGCAATACAAGCTGCATGACACTTTGGAGGGGGGTGGAAGGAGGGCTGTCAAAGTAGGCAGACTATGGATAATGACCCAGCATTGCATTAATTACATAATTTCCATATATAATATCATCACATCTGTCTACTTCAACTCATGTGACAGAATCCCCAGCTACAATCTCCTGGGTGGAATCATAACAGAATGCCCTGAGAACAGCAGCCTCAAAGGAAGACCCAGAACTGGAGATCACATTCAATTTGTAGCATTTGAAGAATGTCATAGAAGTTGCAATAAATCTCAAAGAATGTGCCTTGGGTAGGGATGTCATGGGCCTGTTATACTGATACACAGAGGTTATACAGTTAGACAGCCATCTAGACTAAGAAACTTTGAAGACTTCTGGTCCATCTTGAAAGATGAACAGCAAATTTATTTTATTTATTTAATTTAACATTTGCTAACCAGGAAAGTCTGACTTGGAACAAAGCCAATTTTCAGTGGAGGCCCAAGAGAAACACTACGGATGGTGTCTATGTCAATTATTCGAACGCTTAAAATGTCGAACGTTATTATGGTCAAAACCATATGTTCAACATTTCAGGTGTTCGAAGGTTGACTTTTAATGGCGCCATACAGTGCAGAATGGGAGAATTTCTCTTTTCTGCACTGAAGTGCAGTCTCGGAGTTGGTATATTTAAGTAGGGGGGGTGGGGGTGTATGTTTTTCTTTTCTTTTTTTTTTTTTTATTAGATATTCGAACTTCCAAATATCAACCATATGGTATTCGATATTTTGGAAGTTCGAATATTTGATATAGACTCTACAGACGCATGTTTTTGTGGGAGGAAACCGGAGCACCCAGAGCAAACCCACAGGAATACAGGGAGGACATGTAGACTCTGCACAGAAAGCACCCCAGCCAAGAATCAAACTGGAGAACCTCTTGCTGTGAGGCGACAAAGCTATCACTACACCACTGCACCGTTCAAATGAAAAGTTTGTTGTCTTTCCTGATGGTTCTAGCATGATGCAAGTAAAAATGTAGCTCTGTCTGAACATCTAACAAATGTCATAAATATTCCCCTCTACTGAATATTGAGGAAAAAGGTTGGGAGATAAATAGTCTGGTTTAGAGTGGATTCTGAAGTGATCTTAGTTATAAATGAAGGATTGATCCTGAGGAAGACACTATCCCTATGAAAGACTACATAAGGAGGTTTAGAGGAAAGTGTGTATGATCCAGAAATTCTTCTTGCTAAGACACTGGCTACTAAAAGCAGGGTCTTCCTGCACAAACAATTTAAGTGAGCTAAAAAGGCAAGGTCGATGAGAGAACAAGGGAGTGCCCTCCAGTACAATACTGAGAACTCAGGGTCTTTAACAGGAAGTCTCATAAGGAAGCTGCCCTTAGGAAAGTCTTTGCATATCTTCTATAAGAACAATGTTGGAGAACTGAAACCATGGTTGAAATTAGAAATAAAGCAAATGAACTTTGATGGTGGAATAACTGAAGCCTAAATTAAAGAGTAAACAAATTATAAAACTGAGAATATTGAAGCATAAAAGGGTCCAGTCCTTGTTGGAATGCCCAAACTGAGAATTTCTTAAATTTACTCTTGTAAAGTTGATGAGCTGTTACTGTGAAGTGAAAAGAATCTGGATGACCATGTGAGGAGAGGATGGAAAACTGGCCAATAGTGGAACAGGAAAAGTCATGTTGTCAGGCTGAAGGAGAAAGGCCAGATGAGGCTCACTGAATGGATCAGATATAAGAACCAGCTTGAGATCTAGAAGCCAAGGGTACTTCATTAGGTGAGGCCACAGCATTGGGAATCAAATTTGCCTAGCCAAAAGTGGGCTAAGAAGATAACTGAAACCTTACAGAGGGTTGCTTTGGCAGAATTTTTTTGTGGTAACAGGAAGAGGCATAAAGTAATCTGGGAGGCCACTGGTATACCACAGCATCCCTTGATGTCCAAGGATCAGAGCAAGGCAGCTGTTGCATTTGGTGTTGGTTGTAGTTGCAAAATGGTTGTAGCAAGGCTCTCCACAGCAGCAAAATATAATCCATGTTACTAATGGATTGAAGAACGACTCATGAGGTACAAGAATACATCTGCCGAGCTTGTCCACCAGAAAACTGGTCTATCCTGGAATGTTCATTGCTACAAGATATTGCTGTGATGATATCACCCATTAACACACCTCCTGACCTCTCAAGCACAAGGGGTAGGACTGGGTACCAACTTGTATCTATGGATATGGCTTTCTATCAAATATTTAGATATTGTTAATCTCCGTTATCTATGTTCAAATGTATTATTAATATGTATAACATTGTTTTTCTTATATGTTAACTATATTGTCTCTATTCTATTGTACTGGTATTTGGAGCTTTTCTCCCAGGGACTCTGCTGAAAATGGACCTGTATCCAGTCGGACTTTCCCAGTAAACAAATGTAAAATAAAATAAATATATCATACCAATGGACATACTTTCTTTATGGATAAAAATCATACCCTGGAGAATGACGTTCTGAAGACCCTGTAAAGCTATGAAGCTTGTCTTCATCTCAGGTGAAGTGCCTTTTATTTTGCACTGTTTCTTTAAGACTACATAGCCTTTAAAAATAACCCATTCAAGTTTTAACAAGCAATTCTTTTCAATTAGTTTAGAGCAGTTGCTCACAATATATAATTTGTAGCAATTCTGCATTATTTTAGTTCTGATGAAGTTTTTGATTTGAACGAAAGTGCTCAACTTGCGAATAAACATGTGGATATTTCCTCTGTGGTCTGGTGCCATGGTTTTTACTATTTGTACTAGTCTTGTTTGATCTCTGCCTCAGCTGCATTTCGTTTATTTTTTTTCTTCTCTAGTATACGGATGTGAAAATCAGTAATTTTTTCAGTTCTGTCCACTCCCTTGGACCGTTCTCCCCTCAAAATGACCCCATATCACAGAGAGATTGTGTCATAGTTTCTGTGCCTCAGAAGGGGTTGAATGGTCTTCTGTTGGAATTCTGGCAGATTGGCTGCACTAGTCTAAATGTCATCTGCACATGGAAGACTATAAAATGGGTTTGTTCACTGCATCTCCCAGATGGAACCATTGCATGTTCAAGGTCCACGGTAACACCCTCATGCACAAACTTGAGTAGAGTACCAGTTGAACTGAGGCTGCCATTAAACCCACTACTCTCAGACTTAGAAATGCAGGATATGTGGGTCTAAGAAAATGTTTTGAGATTATGGCCCTTAGTCAAGAGTATTTTCCCTTCAAGTTTGACAACTCTCAGGTTTTAATTCAGATGTCATCTTATCAATATTAGGTTTTGTGATGGCTCCAACTGTGACTTTCCAGAATCCACAGAGATACTTAAGGACAGACATAAGTGGAGCAAATAATTTGTGATGTGAGAGACTCCCTTATTGTGGCAGCCTACAGGCAATCAACCAGGTACTGGAATGTGAATATCTAGAGAAAAACTGTGGTGAAACCAAATACCAGTGCTCAAAATTAGTAGTTATTAGCTCCCAGCCAGAAGCAGAAATACCTGCTTAGTCCCTTTGGTGACTTTTATGTGGGGATAAGTGTTGATGTAGCATATCTGGTCCCCTTACTGAAACATGGAAGTATGCCTTTCACCATAACCATACAGACCTTTGTCTTTTTCACTTAGTTCTTTAGGCCATTTACATCTAAAATGGGCCCGAAGGTCCTTTGATTTTTTTTTTTTTTTGGGGGGGGGGTGACTAAAAAGAACATAGATTAGATGCAAGACAGTGTCTGGTCTGGTGGGCCCTCTTGGCTGGTTCCTTTCTGAAGGACTTGAGCAATATATTTTGCTGCTGTCCAATGCTGTAGGTGGCAAGCCTTCAGAAATACTTATGTTGCTTTCCAAAGGGCCACTGAATCTCTAATTTTGTGAATTTCCTCTCTCTCTCTCTCTCTAGGGTGGTATCAATTAAAGGGGGCCCATCTGTCACAGTTGCCCTGTCTGAAAGGGAGTCAAATGAAGAATGTTACTTTTTAAACAAGAGGCATTGGAATGTTTCTGTTTCCTAGAAAAGGACTTCTGAAGGGTTTCAAAGCACACTCCTAATGCAGAAAGCTTTTCTCTTCCAATTCATTTTCAAAGGTTTCTAACTTTGTGTCTAAGGGGTATTAATGCAGGACACCTTAAAGTTATCCACAAAGTCACATAAATGGCATTTCACACATATGCTTGAGCCTGCTTCCCTAACTGCTCAGACAGCAGTGTTGTGCAATAGCCTCATGGAGACATGAGATGTCAACACTGTGGCTACTTGTTACTCAATCTGCTCATGAGTGTCAGATGTGATGGGTTTTCTCAGAGTCTCTAGTATCTGCTCAGCTAGGTTTTCTTTGGAACCTAGTCATGTCAGTAAGGTAGATTAACACTTACTAAACCTGGTGTCTTCAAGGAGAGGGCAGTGGGGAATCTACCCTTCACTGTACTGAGTAGCAATTGTCAGACTCCATACGAGAGTCTATGCTCATTCTTTGGCACATGTGCTTTTGGGGTAGCTCTGAAGGGATCTTGTCCAAATTCCCTGAAGACTTCTGGTGTCCCTGTTGGTGGGACATCTTGAGCATTGAGATTGCCTCTGTCCTTGGGATCAAGACAACAAACTGAGTGGCATCAAGGGCAGCAGCTGAAACTGCTGAAGTGTCTTCTGCCTGCGATGGATAGGCAATGATTACCTTGAAAGGTAAAAGCCAAGGTTGAATCCATCAATACCCAAGACATTGTCTAGGTACCTTCTCTGTCCCAGTAGAAGCAGGCATCAACAGTTTGGAGCACTGTGCCATTGATGCAGACAACCCAAATGGCCCTGACATCAAGACTGACAGTAATGCCATGAACATCTAAGATCCTGACAATGAAAAGGTGCCAAATGCATCAGCACTGAATCTGAAGCATAGGAATCAGAGTCGAGGCACTGAGACAAACATGACACCAACTGAATCAGAGTCAAGTGCATCAGATGCTGAGGGATCGTTACCATGGGATCCAATCCATCTGGTGATGAAGGTGGATGTACTAGAGGAACTTCTTGCATGGAAGACTTAGGGACAACTCACTCTGTCCTAGATATTTAGGGGGTGGGATGATACCTATATGTCACATTGTGTGATCCCAATCTATATTAGAACAAATCTGGACAAATCTTGTAGACTTAAGGGATGAGATGGAAGGAGTACCAAGGTATTTTAGAGAACTCCCGATTTCAGGAAAGGTTTCAGGAAGCTACACTATTTTGCTCCTACTGGACACATTACAAAGTATAAGATCTTACCATAACAGTTGATGTCCTACTTTTTACTGCTGCAATATTCCTTACAAAATGGCTATCCTAGTGAGGATATCCACAAAGTTGGACAGTATACCAAAGCCTTAGGCCCTTCCAAGAACCATACATCAGACATATGTCCCACATCCAAGGTGTAAGGCACATAAGTGATGTACATGTGCCAAATCCTCATAAATTAATTGACCCAGAAGAAACAGAAGAACCCAAGAGGAAAACAATAATAGAACATACACATCCAGAAAAGGGAAAAAAGGTCCCTTAGCCGGAGGGTAATGAAAATTTGAACATGGGGATGGATGGAAGGAAAGAAGATCTTATACAACTGCACTATGTCCTTATCACTGTTGTAGTATTCCTTACAAAATAGGGAGTAGTAAAGCCACTGAAGAAATTGGGGGGGAGACAGAAGAATCTTCCAAAACCCATAATGGATGGACCTGGCAAAACCTGCCTTAGCCCTCAAAACCACATCCAACTTATATTGCTTAGTAAATCTTTTCATAGAAGACCAAGTAGCAGCTTCCAAAAGAAACTAACAATCAAGTCCCTTGAAAAAAGCTCCAGAGGAGGCCACCACCCTGGTAGAATGATCTTGAACAGAAAAAGGAAGTTTCTTGCATGAAAAGAATAACAAAAAGAAATACTTTAGAAATCTAAGAGGTGGTGGTTTGCTTAGAAACAGCAAAAACAATGTGTCAAGAAAAGAAAGAAAAAAAGCTGCTCAAATTTCCTTATATCCTTAGTCTTATCTAGACAGTATCTCAGCTGTCTATCTTAATCCAAAGAATGCAGTGCTCTCTCTCGTATTTTGAGGAGAGGGAGAAAAGGGAGATGAATGGTCTGATTCAAAGACGTGTTACTAATGACTTTAGGCATAAAAAGAGGACTGGGCAAAAGAGACATTCTATCTCTGTGAAAAAAAAAACTGAAAAGAAGGGGACTGCCATAAGAGCTTGTAGTTCAGAGACTCTCATGGCAGAAGTCAGACTCACCAACAAGACAGCCTTCAAGGTACACAACTGCAAGATTAAAGAAGCTGCTGATTCAAAAGGTGGCTGAGTGAGCTTCTCAACAAGAGACACCGTTTATTTATTTATTTTTTATTTTACATTTGTTGACCGGGTTAGTCCAGCTGGATACATATCCATTTTCAGTGGAGGAGAACAGAGGTACATGAGCACATATACCGACAATACAATAGAAGTTAGACATTTAGAACAATAAGTAGTATAAACATGTAATACTGGATAAGAACAATAAGTAATAAAAAAATGTAATCCTGGGAAAAAAGGAGTTGGTGAGATGGATTGTAATGGTTATAGGGTGTACTGGAATTGGGGCATGGGCAAAGCCATTAGGTGAGTTTTAAATTGGTCCAGAGTGGTCATCCTCCTGAGTTGTTAGGTTTGATGGTCAATACTTGAATACTTTTGGATGACCTGATTTATCAGGATGTTTAATGATTTTGAATGCCTCAGTAAGCTGGTTGAGTTTAAGAACATTGGGCAATTCTAGCCATCCTAGTGTTCTTAGGTTTAGGCAGTGGTGGGCATTCCTGTGATAAATCTAGCTTTTATGAAGGAAGGAGAATATGGGGAGGCATAGAGGAGTTTGGTGTGGGGTTAAGAATTTCTTAATTCTGTACATGGACCCCCGTTTCTTGTTAAAATAAAAGTAATTTGGTTTTGGTTGGATTGAGTAGGAGTTTTAAGTCTGAGAACCATTTTTCAACTAATGAAAAGCAGATTTGAGGTTGGTGAGAGAGTCATCAGAACAAATGGAAGGACTGAGTGTAGACCGTTAATGAAGAGAGGATAGATCCTTGAGGACAGTCTGAAATCATATTTTGCCACTGTACAACTTATGGTGGATTTGCTAAGATTGAAGGTTTCAGTGTGAGGAGAAGTTGATATTAATTTGTTATTCCAACAAAGGAGAGGAGAGCAGTGGTGCTATGATGTGGGCGAAAGCATGTTGGGAGTTAGATAGGAGATTACCATGATTTTGGATAGGGGACAATATTGCAATGGGTCTATAATTAGATGTTTCAGTGGAGGGACCTCCTTTGTGGAAGGAATGATATAGAGATTTTCCAGATTGTGGGAATAGAGCCTCTAGGGTAGTTGGGGTGCTAAGTTGAAGGCAGGTTGATTTGGATCCTTGGAAAAAGAATTAAAAGAGTTAACTATCTCACTTGGATCTTTATCCATGAGTGTTGCAGGTGTGGGGGTGGAAGATTTGCCTGGGTGGAGGAGTTGGTTGAAGCCAGCCCAAAATTTTTTAGGGTTGTTTTGATGCTTATCTTGGAGGTGATAGAAATATTGCTTTTTATCGGATGTAACGGCTGCTTTAGTTGAGTTTCTAAGCTGAAGGAATTTGCTACGGTCTAGGGGGGTTTTAGTGGTCCTCCATTTGTTCCATGCCAGGTTTCTGAGTTTAATTTTATTTTTTGTGTCTTTAGTTAGCCAAGGTACGATGCGATCCCTAATTCTAGTTAAAAAAAGTTAAAAAAACTTTAGCTACAAATCTAGTGGAAAGGGGGTAGACCCAAAGACAAACAAGTGGAAATGACTGACACAGATGAGCAACTCATACAAATAAAAAAGAACTGTAGGAATATTCACCAACAGAGGGTCCTGTTCGTGTTTGTCATATCTGACAGAAAATATTGTTCATTAAGCAACATAAAGTTTTCTAGTAGCTGGTCTTCTGGACTCCTGAAGCATGTCCTCATAAAAATTATTTTGAAAAGGAATTAAAACTCATCACCCAGAGAGTCAGTTGCTGGGTGAGAGGATGAGGGTGAATGAGAGAGCCTTTCTCCTGTGTAAGATCATCTTACCTGGTGAGGTAAATTGTGGCGATTGCTACTGACCAGGTGAAAGAGAAGGGAAAACCAATGTTGTCTGGGCCAAAAGGAAATCACTAGCAAGACTTTGGGCCTCTCCCAAGGTGATCTTGTATAGCACTTTTGACAATGGAAGAGAAGGATACGCATGCAGGAACATTACTTTCCAAGAAAACAACATAGTATCCATTCTCTAAGCAAGAGAACTTGGCAGTCTGTAACAGAACTTGGGAAGCTGTCAAAAGATCTGCTTGATGGACAATGTCCAGGAAAACCTTTCTGTGAAGTATGCACTTGAGAGGATCTGCTCAAATTATCTGCCACAGATTGTGCTCTAAGGGAATGTAAACTGCCTGAAGAGTCGAATGCGAGGAAAATCACAGACTATGAGGACCAGCCTGCACAGATGTTAAGACTTTGTGCCCTCCCCTCCCTGCTTATGTACCATGACAGTGTTGTTGTCTGTAAAAACCCTTAGGGGATACAGGACCCAGAGAGAATGCAAAGCTTAAAGAGCTAAAAGCAGAGCTCTCATCTTGATATGGTCTTGTACCAACTGGGGAGGGAAGACCTCCTGGACTCTGACATTGCTAAGAAAGCCTCTCAATCCAGGTCTGAAGCATCTGTAAACAGCTGCTGGGTGGGGGAAGGAACCTGAAAAGAAGACCTAGATTCAGAGAAATATGATGACTGCACCAAATTAACTCCTGTCTGAGACAAGAGAAGAGGGATAGGAAAGTTCAGAGGATGACAATGTTGTAGCCAAATTGTTTTGAGGTACCGCTGAAACATCTACATGTTAAGCCCGGCCAGTGGAACCATTGGAATGAAGGAGGCCATAAACCCAAGCCTCAAAGAAACTCTCTTGCAGATATCACCTGTGAAGGGCGAAGAGACTGGAAGAAGGCAATCAGAAAGACGAACTTGGGAGTAAGGAGAAAAGCATCATTGAAAGGGTCTGTATCCTGCATCCCAAGAAAATTTGGCCCAGTAATGGGTCATCATTGACTTTCTGAAATTGAGAGTGAAACCTACACTGTGAAGAAGCATGACAAATTAGAGATGCTGTTGAGAAGGGGCTTGAATAAGCAGATCATCCAGACAGGAAAATATCTGAACACCATGGAGCTTGTAAAAGGTTATGACTGGGGTAAGGTACTATAAAAGTCCTCTGTGATGTAGGAAGACCAAAAAGCAAAGCAGAGAACTGATAATGTGAGGAAACAGAGAAACATAAATACTTCCTGAAGAGAGGGGGATATAAATGTGGAGAGGGGGGCATCTTTCAGGCCCAGAGTTACCAAAAGGGTCTGAGGAAGCAGCAGAGGAAACGGTGACTGAAGAGTCAACATTTTGAAAGAAGGGACTTTCAGAACTGTGTTGACAAAGGAGAAACCCAAAATGGGTCTCTAAGAGACCTCTTTTCTGGGGACTAAGAACATTATTGAGTAAAATCCTTTGCCCTCTGGGTCAGATGAACCAGATGAAAAGTCCATTGACCCTAAAAGTCCTGAAGAGGCGGAGGAAAATAAGGAAGTTGGCAAGGAGGGGACCTTGGCATCCCTGAAAAGAGAAGGAAGGGATTTCCAAGTCATGAAGTAACCATTTTGAATGAATGAAAGAACCCAAGAATCTGTGGTGATGTGTTGCCAAAGTGGAAAAGACACCGTTAACCTGTGAGAAAAAGGGAATCTTTCCAAGGGGCAGAGAAGAGTGAATGTCAGATAGAGGCAAACCAGTCAGGAAAGTAAGACTTCTATCCCTAGAATCTTGAGCAGGCTTCTAAGGAAATACTCTTTCAGAAAGCCTTTTACCCTTCAAGGGTTGCTTAGGATGCCTAAACACAAAGGGAGTCTTAGAAGGGCAGTTCCTTTGAAATATAACTACAGGTGAGACAGAAAAAATGCTTAAGGTCCTGCATAACCTTCCCTTTACCTTCCAAGGTTTTAAATAGCTCTGCAGCAGCCCAGCAAATCAGATACTGAGTGTCCAAGGGAGAGTCCAACAACTTGTCCTTAATATCTTCAGGGAGAGATTGCAACCAGAGCCGAGAAAGCTTCCTTGATAATTAACCTTGATGCAGCCTTGTTAGAAGAATCAGCAGCATTATAACTGCATTTGATGGAATGGCAAGCAACCTATTAAGCAGAACCCAATAAGAAAATGGTAAAGGATTTAGCTTCAGACACAGGCATGTCAGTCAAAACACCACCAAGCTTGGACAGTAGAGCCAGAACATACCTGGTCATATGGGTCTGGTAATTTATCGCCCTGAAGGCTAATGTGACAGAGGTATGCACCTCCTAACTATACCTGTCTATGGCTCTACTATCCTAAACAGAAGCCAAAAGCTTAGAGGAAGGAATCAGCTTGGAAGGTTTATCAACAGAGAGAGAAACCACTTCTGGATCAGAAGGATTCTTGTACAAGAATTTTCAAGTCTCAGAGACTTTGTAAAATTTGTCAGTTTTTTAGGACCAGGGTGACAAGACTCCGGAACCTGTGAACCAGAAGTAAAATATCCAGGAGGCATTATAGAAGGCCTGGGAAAGTCCATTTATAAAGGCAATACCATTTTTTTCTGGACGTCAGACATTTTGGAACTTTCCCCCTGAAAATGTTGCTTCATTTTAACAATGGTGTCCCCAAAGGACAGCTCCTCAATAGGGGAATCTGGCTAGAAAGTATCATCCTTGTCTGATCCCAAAGCAAGAGGAGAATGGATCTGGAAGGAGTAAGTCAGGGATTCCAAGCCATAATCTAATTCTTCTTCCTTATCAGAAGAATCAGAAGCTTGGAGTTTCTTGGAAATAGTGGAAGAGAAGGCAACAATGTGAAGGCACAGACAATCCCCGAGGGAGTTTTAAGGCCATAAGGGCCTTAAAAAGACCTGGAATGAAATTCTGCTACTCTGTATGGGGATCCTCTGGAATAGGCACTATGTGCCTGGTCTTTTGCTTATTCTTAAGAGGAATCTCAGCCCTAACAAGACTAGGAGGATCTGAACCCTACCTTATCTCAATGAAGGAACTAGGAACGTCCTCCCTAACCAAAATCAGGGGCATCCCACTAGGCCCTTCAGATATGCTAGTCTATGGCTCCCTTTTCATGTACAGCAGACTTAGCTCACCCTCAACAAACGTGCTGATAGCAAGTCCTGTGTTTACCTCCAATGGGGTTACAACAGATGGAGTAGGCATCAGAACTGGCTGGTCCTTGGGTTCTACATCTGAATCTACAGACAACACATCGGTAGAGCCTGGACACCAGACTTCTCTAAATGCATCTTTTAGGGCTTCTTTTTGATAAATGGTCGAACACCCAGGCAGATGGAATCAGGTTCCCTGAGCTAGCAACTTCAGATGTTGGCTTTCCAAATACATGGATAAAGAGGACAGATGACTGTGCAGGGTCTTGGTTACAAAGTCCTGGCAAATATTGCACTGAGTGCAATTGTGGTCAGCACCTAAATAGAAGAGGCACCGTTCATGTCTGTCTTTATGGGTAGTCTCTCTTTATGGTTAATCTGCCTCCTACACTCATTTTCCATTTCGGGATTACACTTAACAAAAGTAATCAAAACAAGACAAATATAAAGAGGGGCAGATGGGGTATATATCTTACTTTGGCTTAGTAGTTGAAGCAATGTAAACAAATAACTTGCAGACAAATTAAAAAAAACAGCATTTGGACTGGTAGCAAAGTAGTAATGAGTATTTTCTGCTCATACATCACTTATGTACCTTATGCCACAGACGTAGGAGATGCATCTGATGTATGGAGCTTGGAAGGGCATAAGGCTTTGGTATGCTGGCTGGATACATGGCCATCCTTGGCTGGAAATCCCTTTTGTAAAGAATACTGCAACTATGATAAGGAAATGCATCATTTGATACTCCATATGTAAAGAATACTGCAACCATGATAAGGAAATGCATCATTTGATACTCCATATGTAAAGAATACTGCAACCATGATAAGGAAATGCATCATTTGATACTCCATATGTAAAGAATACTGCAACAGTGATAAGGAAATACACCATGTGATACTCCATTTGATACTCCAAAATTAACTCAGAGAAGTTATTTTTACTCTGTTTTTTGCATTATTTTGCACGGCACCTACATTTGTTTATCTGATCCTACTGACATTGTGTTTTGACTGCTTTTTTTCCACTTAATTTTACTTCTTTCATTCTTTGAATCTGGCTTTGTTCAGGCCTAGTGTGGGGGTCCATCTTGAAAGCAGCAGAATTATGTAAATGAGAGTACATTGATTGTTGCTGTTTCTGTGGAGCCTAGCAATGAGTGGTCGAATTACAGACATTTAATTACTGGTGTTTACTTTTTTACTGTCTGCAAGCATGTCTTTTGGAGGCCACTTGACCGTGGGGAGGACATGCAGACTCTGTGTGGAGTCTGCATGCCCTCCCCACGGTCGAGTGGCCTCCGAAAGACATGCGTGAATGTGTGTGCCTTTGCTGAAGGTTGGGCATCGGGCTGGAACTCGGCACCATAAAAATCTACTGCCAATCATTAGCAGACCGGAGTTCCGCTGTGGCAACCCCTAACCGGGAAAAGCCGAAAAGACAAAACTTTTTTATTGTCTGCTCTATTTATACTGAGTTCAGCTCAGCTTTCCTACTGTCTGTTAAAGACTTCAGGAAGCTGCGCTGGTCTGCTCCTGCTAGAAACATAACATAAGCTGCTTTGAACATTTTCTGCTCTTTTGTGAATTCATGGAACTTAGTTTTGCAGTTCTCTTGCATTTGTGTACTGCACTTAAATTTGTTTAGTTAACCCTGCCACAATTGTTTTGACTACTTTTTTTTCCATGCAGTTTCACTGCCTTGATTCAGGTCTAGTACAGGGCCATTTTGAAGCAGTGGGAGTTGTGTGAGTTCATTGATTGCTGCCATTTCTGGATAGTCTAGCACTAAGTCACATTAAAACCATTTTTCATTGGTCTTTTATTTTTGAGTGCCTGTTTTATTTATAATATCAGCTGCACTAAGTGAACCACTGCCAGCATAGCTGTAATTGTATAGTGGTTTACCAGCCAGCATGGAGAGGCAGCCGTCTACCTTCCATTCCATTGCCAGCCTTCTAACATTTGGTATCCAAGGGCACTGTAATAACTGCCATATTGTTTTACCCCCACTCATATAAATGCAACATTCCCATACTAGTAGCTCAAAATAGTCATACACTGTTAAGAAATCACTACCTACACCTTCTAGAACTCATAATAGTAGGGGTCAACAGAACCTCCAAATATATCTACTACATGGAGCCCTTCATCAACATGTCACATGGCACCCCGGAGCCTAACAAGAATAAATCACATTCTGAAAATATCTCAGTAATTGATAACTCTACTGTTAGGCATACTAATTCCATCTCACCAGGCTAACCAAGGACAGGCTTATAGTTGTCTCTCAGAAGCCAGGACTGCTGATATTTCAAGAGCCCTTGAAAGCCTCCTTCAGTACACGTAACTGTGACATGATCATAGTCTATGTTGGAGAGTACAATCTGGCATGAAAACCATTAAAGGATCCACAGAAAGACTTGCTGGAACTTGCTATACATGCTTTTGTCAAGGATAAGACTTTGATCTTCAGTGGTATCTTCACCTTACCAAAAATGATGCCCAGATTCAAATAAAAGATAACTGGTTTCAATAATTGACTAAGTAGGCCGTTACATTCCAGGGAGTCCTGTATGTGTCTCACTTGGACAAGGTGTTCAACAATTCTTCTTACTTTGCCAAGCATAGTCTATACTTCTCGTTCAAGGATAACATACTGACCAAAGTCTATGATACCCATAAAAATAGACATGCTTTACAGACCTAAACAATACCTTACAGAAACTGACAGGATTAGTACAGTCCACACACTGCTTTCTCCAACAGTACTATACTGTTAAACAGTCCTAGTTAATATTCACAAATCCTTCCAACATAAACTTGAGCAAACCTATAAGAAAATAGCTTACTTTGCAGCAAATCCTCTCAACAGAACTTTTCATTGTATTGTTTTACAAAAAATTAAATGGTTAGAGCTAGATAATTTTAATGCTTATAGCAAGCTAAAGACTACTAAACAACATACTCCAAGGCAACCAAATGTCCAACTACATCTAACATCATTTAGAAATATGCACAAGCCAGAAAGCTAAGATCAGAAACAGTCTTTTATTAATAGCTAAATCTCACAACCACTATGGTGACACACTATACTCCATTTCTTAGATCTGGAATTCTGTTCCACTAGATCTTAGAAAGGAATACATTTGCAGTTCCAGAACAAGTTAAAAACCTACATTCCTTCACAGTGACATAGTCCCTGCACAAAAACTCTCTTCTCCTCATACATCATAAACTGACAATCCTTTTATCCATATTTAGCAGTTTCCCCCTTAATTAGTACATAACTCCTTTGTTTCTTCCTCAAAGCAACTGTATTATGTACTTGTCTCCTCCTTTTTTCTCTGCATCGCATTACATCTCCATCATATTCACTTTTTTCCATTATTGTACTCTATGATATTACCCTCCTTAATGTCTCTATCTCTCTTTTTACATAACTGCTCCCCTATTGCTTATTCTCTATTCTTTTAATCACAAGTTGTTACTTTACATAATTGCTGCCTTGTCTCCTTTTACACTTTATCCATTTGTCAAAAAGGGATTTTTATTTTATATTTTTTAATTTTCTTTTCCTCACAAAGTATAAACCATTGTACAGAGTCTGTTAAAATTGTAATAAATTGTTGGCCTTGTGGAGCTTTTTCCCCTGACCTTCTTATGAAAATAGGTTTTTGGCCTAGTCAAACAATCCCATTAAACAAATGGAAAAAATAACCAATTAAATTAAATATATAAATACCCCTAGTTGAACCTTTTCTAGGCAGAGCTCCTCTAATGAACAGCTCAGCCTAATCAACAAATCAAACTAGACAACATCGGTGTAGCTCTTTTCAATGCCAGGAGTCTAAATAACAAACTGCCTGATCTGGAGAAACTTATGCAACTGGAATGAGTCCATGTTTCTGTAGTAACTGATACATTGTTCACGTGCAATAAGAGCATCTCCTCTGTGCCTGGGTTCTAAGTTTATTATGCCTTCATGTTCACTGGAAATAGTGGCGGTGTCTCAAATACCATTCCTACCAAAGTGATGCCCAGTGACCCTTCCACTGATCTCATTGAACTCTGTCTTACGCTAGGTAAGTCAGACCTTCAACTTTCAGCTTGTTACAGGTCCCCTTCCATGAGCCAGCATAACCATGATAAGTTCCTAGCATGCTTAGAAAATATCCCTATTAAAGATAACTTCTAATCCTCAATTACTTCAGCCATCCATCCACAGACTGAAGTACGTCTAGGTATGCAGAATGTTTCTTAGACTGGGTGAATAAGAATTCCCGAGGTCAAACTATCCATCACTCCAATGAGGCAAAAATATCCTGTACCTAGATCCCCACAGACTCAGCTTCAACTTGCTTCCTGCCTAGGACTGCCCCCTCAGCTGTTAAGACTGGCTATCAGCTGGTTACCCTTATCCTCAAAACACCCCCTCCTATCACCACCATCTTTACAGACCACAAAAAGTTAATATTTTACAACTGTAAAAAAATTACAACATTCTCCCATGCTAACCCCAAAATGGAACACGGTTATGCAGCCACAACAGCCAGGGATCTTTTTGCTTATTTAAATAAATGCATCGATAGGTTTGCCCCAACCAGGTCCAAATACAGCAGCAAATTCAGTAGCAACCCCAATGGACATTAGATAAACCTTACAACATGAGGAAGAAACTTGTTAGATTACTTTGTAAGGCCAGAACCTCTCATCACAATGAAAATATAAAACACCTCACAAAGAATTTGAAGGCAACTATTAAGACCATCAAAGGCTCCCATGAATAAGTCCTTTGGCTATGTTAGAAAACCAAGGAATAATTCTCATCACTGCTCAGAACTTGCCTACAATGGCACCTCCTATTCAAATCCTAATGACATTGCTAACCTAATGATTAACAAGTTTGCTGCAAATTTCTCCCCTGAAAGTATCACCGCCCCACCCCCACCCCAAACATACTGGAGTCACTTCCTGCAGCTCCAAGGAATATATCCTTAAACTGCACTCCAAGATCACATCATCATCAACCCCTCCCCCTTTCATATTTTTTTACAAGGAGTCGGGTGTTGCATTAACTGTTGCCATCTCTCTCTCAATTCAATGCCATTCTCCTACATTCTTTGATAGTAAGGCCAGACTGTCACAGGTCTTTCTCACGCAATCCATCTATCTTTTTTTCTGGATGCCCTCATTTCCTCTTGACTGCTTCTCATCTGTTCCAAATCTTCTTCACCCGATTCTCTTCTGCTTTCCTTTACATTTGTCTGAATCACCCTAATCTGTTCTCTTTGACCTTCTGTGCAAATGGAGCTACTTGTGCTTATGCTCAGATGTCATAATTTCATGGGTTCCAGCAATGTTCTGGTTTGTCTTATAAACAGTATCAAGAATGCCCTTGATGATCCCCTCCATAACTTGTTCAATGTAAGCCTTGCCACAAGCTATGCTCCTAATGACTAGCACACTGTGATGGTGATGCTTATTTATAAGGGTGGCTCAAATATGCTAGAGGCAGGTAATGCCTCTTCAGTCTTGTGAATCTCTTTTGAAAAGGTCACACAAGCTGTAAACAATGGTCACACTGTTCACCCTGCTGACATGGATCTAGCAGAATCATTTGATATCATACCACACGATGGGATTGTAAATAAGCTAATGGCCTTAATCACAAATGTGGTAAGATCGACTGCAAACAGGGTCAAAGATAGAATGCATGCTGTTAGGGTCAATGATACATCCTCAGTTAAGGAAAATGTGACCAGTGGCATTCTCTTTGGGTCAGAATCGGGAACTCTCCTTTTTGCATTTCTCTGATGTTGACATCGACAACAATAATCTCTGGCCAGGTTCACCCATGACTGCAAGTTGGGTGTACTTGGCTAACCAAAAAATATTACAAATTTCCTTGAAGAGTGGTCATTACTTAAAGGTTGTGCTGAGAAGCAGATCACATTAAAGGCTAAAAAATGTAGCATCTCCTTTGGTAACCAACAAACTGCCGTTACCTACTGCAGCAATGACGCCCCAGTCTCCAAAGGGCCTGTCGTCAGAGACCTGGGCATGTGAGTAGATGCCTCTCTCTCCTTTGATCAACATGTTGCAAATATGATCAGGATATCCTTCTCTATATCACAATTAATCACCGAAGGCATATCTTCTAAAACTAAGGAATGTATTGTTGCCCAGTACTCTGCCCTAGGGACTTTTGCTGAAGGCGATGGATCTGTCTACATAGTCTACTATCTTGGGCTGCCAATATTAACCTTTCATCTCTTAGTTTAAATTCTCCTCTCATTAACCATTCCTGCGTTCATTCCTGATCAACACTGGATTCTTCCGGAAGCTTTCTATACTTGCAACTATATTTATGCTTTTTCCACATTTCTTGCCTTCTCATCTGGTCCTTCACCTTATATTCTTTCTTTTATTTTTTGGCACATTCAGTTGCTGCCTGATTTTTATCTACTTCTGGTTTGATTTCCATTCCTGCTTGATGCCGATATGCTTCTGCTAAATTAAGTACAGAAGTTATCTTAAATTTATTCTCCTCATGTTTCAAAATGTTCACTACATTTTGGTCTTGTGAGGTCAGCAAATACATGTGGAGTCCCACAATTGCAGAACTATACAAATAATCGATTTCAAGGAAGTCCATCCCTCCTTCGGAACAGGGAATATATAATCTTGGTATACCCTGATTTTTACAAATCATTTGGTGAGCATGAAGCATCCTTCTTGTTTTCCTATCTAATCTAATCTATCCAACATGTTTTGGGGCCAGTCAATCATTTCAAAACTGTAAGTTAGGACAGGAATAGCAAATTGGTTTATAGGTTGGATTTTGTTCCTAGATGTCAACGCTGTTTTTAGAATTAATTTAAGTCTTCTAAAGTATTCCTTACTAAGTTTTATTCCCATCCGTTCATGTTTTATTGTTTATCCTTCATCATTTCCCAAATATTTATACACTCCCACTTGCTCAAGTTTTTATATCACATTCTTGTCCCAAACTGATGTTTTCCTGGTGCTGCAGTTTTCCTGCTTTAAAGGTTGCATTTGCACACTTATCAAGACCAAATGACATTTTTATATCATCTCAAAAGGTTTTGACAACCTGCAGCTGTGCTTTTAGTTCCTCATCTGATGAGCTATACAGTTTTAAATCATTGCCAAAGAGAAGATGAGAAGTCTACACTTTGTTGTTTTTTATGAGCCAAATTGTAGCCATGGCCTAAGCTGTCAATTGCAAAGTGGTCTGCCACTGCTTCATGATCACTGTAATGTAGTCAATCAGTGTAGGGTGCATCTTATACATTTTAAGCTCTCTTTTATCCATGAATGTGGGATACTATTAAATACTTTTTTTATAGTCAATCCATGCCATACTTAAATTCTTCCCCTTTTTACACTTCTCCAGTATGACTTTATTTAACAAATGATCCTTTGTTCCATATGACTTTCTTTTATTCTCCTTTTGTTCTACTGCCATAATTGAGTTTTCTTCTAAATGTCTATAAACCCTGTCAGCATCAATTCCATGTACAATTTATATGTCGTCAGATGGCAAGTTATTGGTCTATAATTTTTAGGGTAGCTTACAGGTTCACTCTTAAGGAGGAACATTGTTTTGCCTGTTGTTAGCCTGATTGGTGTCTGTTCAGGGTGCGCATATAAATAGTTTTTACTCATGGCTAAATCCTCGTGTAAAGATGCTAACCAAAAGTTAGGTACTGCATCTGGGCCTGGGGTTTTCCAATTAAGAGGCTTTTCTTAACTTCATCTCAATCTCTCTGGCTGTTACTTCATCCCATTTCATATCCTGCACCTTCAAACTTCTTATTCTTTCTTTTACTTCTAATATCCATTTTGCATCTTTGTTATGTTTCACAGGATTTTCATAGATACTTCTCCAAAATACATCTTTTTCCTCTTTTTTTGGTGGTATTTCAATTCCTTTTACCTTACTTTCCAATTCTCTATAAAACATTTTTTGGATCTTCAATAAATTGCTTATTTTGTACTTTTCTTTTATATTTGTCTGTGAATCTTCTAAGTCTTTCCACCTGTGCTGAAATTTTTAGTTTATTTGCGATAGTGCATGATAGATACTTGTCTTTTCTAATACTGTGCATTGCTTTAATCACATCTATCTTTCTTAGCATTTTTGTTTATCTATTCCCTCTTCTCTAGTCTTCTAAGAGTGACACTTCTTGTCTTAATTGCTTTACAGTTTTCTCTATTCGATACTTCCATGATGGTATTCGATTTCTCCCCTTCCTTTCCCTCACTACCCTGTGTTCTTGTGGTAGAGCATTATCAGTTATTAATTTAACAGCACAGTAATATATCTGGTTTACTTCTGTTATATCACATTGATCTCTATGGTCAGTTCTAATTACTACAATCATTTGTTTTATTGACCTTCTGCAGTCTATTTCTCTCATTGATCTTAATATCTATCTATCTATCCATGTGTATTAAATCAAGCAACTCTTCTCTTAGCTCATTTGCTTCCAAATTCCTTGCTGTCCATTTCCTGTGGGTATTCTATAGACGTTCTGTAGTATCTTCCTGTGGCACCTTCTCTTCAATTTCATTCTGTACCATCTGTTGCTCTGTCATATGGGAACTCACTGGCCTATCACTCCTCAACATTGACTGCATCAGAGTTTCCAGTTTCCTGTTCCTTTCCTTGCTGTCTAGCTTCAAGTGAATGTTTATACTGGTTTCCTGTGGAAGGCTCCAAAATATCTTGATATGGTACCTGACCAATTGCTTCCTGTTCCACTGGTTTCTCCTTAATTTGGATATCCATTGCTCTTATCCTGTTGTGGTGCTTTCTGCATTAGATTTTCTACAGTGAATCCTTCACTTTGCAGGTACTCCATAACCTCAGTTTCTATTTCTTTAACTTCTGCATTACTGATCTCCTTTTGTACTTTTCCTCTGTCATCTTATTTTTTGTATTGTACAGTTTTCCATGTCTGGATTCCTTTGCCTGTATTTCTCTTCAAATATCTTTGGTGTTGTTCTTTCTGTATTGGTTAGTTTTGCTTTCTCCGTTGCATAAATATTACACCATATTAAAGGTCTTTTTCTTTCCCATGTCCATATTTCTTCTCCAGATGTTTCCTCATCTTCCTGTTTCTCCTTACTTTGGAGACTCACTCCATCATGCTGTGATTTAACCTATATTAGACCTTCTACAGCAAATCATTCACTTCGCAGGCACTCCATAACTTCAACTTCTATTTTTTTAACTTCTGCTTTACTAATCTTTTCTACATTCCAGCTTTGTGATATTTTTTTATTGTAAAATTTTCCATACCTGGATGCCTTTGCCTGTATTTCTCTTTGAATATTTGTGGGATTGCCTTCTATAAATTGATTAATTTGGCTTTCTCCTTTACAAAAATATTGCACCATATCAAATCTCTCTTTCTTTCCCATGTCCATATTTCTTTTTTATACTTTTCAAATATCTCTAGGTTTTGTTTATATTTTTGCACTTACTCAGATGCTTTTTTCCTAAACAGATCAAAATTTCTTGATCTATATACTGTTTTTCACAAATTGGTTGTACTAATGAATGTAAATTTTCATTTGAAGCTTGACAGTTTTTCTTGTGGAAGTATTTTTCTTTCCTCTAATTTTTCTTTTAATCATTTTGAATATCGTGTCTGGAAATTCTGGGCTTTTTGCAAAATAGTAACAATACATAATTTATTTCTTGGCATCAACAGTCCACGCTATCATCTTTATAGATTTTCTTTGGCCTATCAGTTTTTGTGATTTTTTTGTGGACTGCTACTTCCTTCTACAACATGGGGGCCATCTTCCCCCTGGGCCTGATCCCATTGTAGGAATGTTTTTGAGGATTCTACACTGTCATTTTTCCAGTCCTGGCACCAGTGCATCTACCAGGATTTGGCACTTTTTTATCCTGGGTCTTGTGCACCCAGCTATCTCTCTTAATTTTTGACCTACTTCTGTCCATGATATATGCTATACAAATACAGTCTATATATATCAGTGTCGCCTTGGTGAGATTTTGTGAATACAGGGTTCACCTCGCAAAGGTACTCACAAAGTCTTGAGGATGAATTCAATTTCAGCACTACTACTCTCCTTTGCTTGCTGACTTTTCATCTCTCCATTCAGGCACCTTACCACTCTGTATGGTTAATGTTATTCTCCTTAAAGATTGGCTTGCATTATGTACAAGAACCTTAACTGCTTAGCACTAAAATATCCATACAAAAAAGGCCACCTTGTTCTATGGGGACTATCAACTTATCCCACTTAACTCTCATCCTCTTCCTCTTGCAAATAAATTACTTCAAATGTTTACAAATTACTGTTCACAACTTCTACTCAGGTTGATAAAACATTTTCAATATTCATAAACAAGAACTTTCAGTTTTTGTATTATATTTTAAGTCTTTTCCCACATATAGTTAGCTGCCACAACATCCTTTTTTATTCCATATACCTAAATTATTTATCTTATCATGTCTCCATAAATACATGGGTATTGTCAAATCAATTCATGTGTGGGTAAACCATTTGCCAATATAGTCATTGTTTTATCTTCATTAAATACATTTATTTTCCACAAAACATGAAGCTATCTCAAACTGTTCCCCAACACAAAAATGTCTTTTTTGGATTTATCACATACAAAATATTGTCTGCAAATAAAACCAACTTTTTTTGATTACCATACTAATTAAAACCTTGAATTCCTGAGTACCTTATTTTATTTTCCAGTGCCTCTAAATACAAGACAAATAATAAAAGGGGAAAGAAAACAGCCCTGCTTGGATCCACTGGGAGGAATCCTCCCACCTTAATTCTTGCCTATGATCCTTCATATATTGCACTACTGAACTTTATAATGGCATCAGAGGTCAGTTGGCACAATGATTAAGGTCTTTACTTCCCATGCACAAGGTACAAGTTTCGATCTTTACCTCTGACCAATGCCTCTTTGGAATTTGCATGTTTTCCCTATGTTTCTGTGGCGTTCCTCTCACCTCTGAAAAATGTGCTGAGAGTTTCCATCTCAGATTCACCCAAGAATGGAGCTGTGAGCAGCACAGACTGTAGATGGTGCCCTATATGGTGAAACATTGTATAGAGCAACCATTTCTAGCATCTGCTGTGGTGTACAGTATCCTCAGGATAGGAGGACATGGATCATACACTGCACGTCATGGCAGGAATAGCCAACCAATGGTGTAAAAATGTAGAATTATTGTTGACTAATGTCAAAATCTGTATGGATTTTTTTTCTGGTGATAAGTGGGTTGATGACCTACACCAGGGACCCATGCTAATGGTGGGAAGGGTGCATGTGCCCACTGCAAAGTCTAGCAGCCATCAGTAAATAAGCTACTGGATGGTTGGTGTCTAGTTGCCCAGCTTGTGCTACCTGGGAGAGCTCTGTTGAGCAAAAGCTGGACACAAAACCAATCAACCTGCCAAATAAAACCTAAGAATTGCAGATCTAGGTTCACTGATGGGATCCAACTTGGAAGTGGACGACATGATGATAAGGAGGAGGCTGGACATTCTATGTATCAGGAGACAATGGAAGAGCAGTGCAGCAAAGCCACTTGACTTGGTATCCAAAGTCTACTACTCAGGAGGACATGTGGAAACTGTGCTGAGGGAGAGGCTTCAGAAGACAGTGAGGAATGTAATCAGAATTAGTGACAAACTAATGGCAGACTCCAGTGTAATAATAGGATGCAATTATGAATACTGTCCTATGCCCTCAAGCAGGGATGTGATATAGCAAGGAAAAGTATGTATTCAGACAGTAGTTGTAAGGCCTACCAACTAAAGCAGGATGACATGAATTGTTGTTGATAATGGGGGATTTCCATGTATATGTTGGGATAGCTACAACAGAATATGAGGACTGCCTGTATTCACATGGGTGGACAAGAGAAATAAAGGAGGATGGGTCTGGCAAATGGCTTGAAGGTGGCCAACACATGGTCTCAGTAAGATAGAAAGTGTCACAAGATCACATACAAAAGTGGCCAACATGCAACTAAGATAGATTTCCTCCTAGTAAGGAGAGTAAGGTCAACAGAGAAGAGGCTGACTGGAGAGAAAGCACAACATTTCAAGGAATTACTCAGGGCTCTAGCACCTCAAGAGGAACAGAAAATAGATGGAGTTGAAGAACTGAAGCACCTCAAAAGAGCATATGCAAAGGCTACAGAGCAGATATGTGGCCAAGCCATACATACGGAAAACTGATGGTGGAATGCAGAAGTTCAGAAAGTCATCAAAAGAAAGAAGGAATGCAGGAAAAAGTGGGAGACAGAGAAGCTGGACAAGGCCAAGAAAGAATATTAGTTGGCTAATAAAAGAGGCTAAGAAAAGAGTTGCAGTACCAAAGAACAAGGCATCAGAGGTGCTCTACCAGCTTCTGGAAAGTGACTCCATACATGGCTCAAAGAAACTCTGCAGCAGGTTCAGATCAGGTCACAGCAGATATGATCAAGATGTTGGGTGAGTTAGGGGAGAAATGGCTCCTGAGGGTATTCATAGCAGTATAGACAAAGATGTATCCCAGATGACTGGAAAATAAGCATACTCATGCCAGTGTTCAAGAATGAAGGGGACATTCATGACTGTGGGCAGTACAGAGGTATCAAACTCCTGTTAAACTGCAAAAAAGTTCTGGAAAAGGAGCTTGATAAACAAATATACAGAGTAGTAGACACTAAGATCGGAGATGAGCAGTTCAGACTCGGTTCAGGATGCGGCACAACTGACCCAATGTTTGCAGTGAGACAGATACTTGAGGAAAATGCTAGAAATAAGGAAAGATTTTCAACTGGGCATTCCTAGACTTGGAGAAAGCATATGACAAGGTCCCAAGAAAGTTGATTTTGGCAGTCCTGCAATGGTTCAAAGTCTCAGAAGCATTGGTAGAATTAGTGCAGGCTATATACAAGGTCCTAATGACTCAGTGCTATGTACAAGGACTTAATGACTCAGTGTTCGGTTTCACACAGGTGTTTTCCAGTGGCAGTAGGTATGCATGACACCATTCACATTCAAAGATGAGCCCACTGTGCTCATACTGTTGATGGTCTATGTTTGCTGTACACAGATGATGTGGCATTACAGGCAGACTCTGAGCAAGAACTTCAGCAAAGGTTAGGGGAATGGAATGCAAAACTGAAGGCACATGTGATTAAAATGAGTACAGGTAAGACAGTTGTAGTGACAGCAAATGGGGGAAATAAGAAGCTGAGAATTGAACAGAAGAGAAAATAGTGGAAAAGGTTAACAGCTTCAAGTATCTGGGCAGGGTGGTTGAGGGGAAGGGAAGTCTGAATGAGGAGGTCAAAGCTAGTATCAGAGGGGCAGCAGCCAACTGGCACAGAATGACAGGGATACGTTATGACAGAAGAATGCTAAAGAAGCTGAAAAGTAAGGTGTACAAAACAGTGCTGTGATCAGTACTACTGTATGGTACAGAAACCTGGGCAGTTAAGGAATTTAGAGTTGATGGAGATGAAGTGTTTGATATGGTAGTAGGATGCACATTGTGGGCCAGATGAAGAAATGAGGTCATAAGAGCAGAAGACAAAGTATCTCCAATTGCAGAAAAGGTTAAAGAGAACAGATTATGGTGGTTTGGGTACATATGCAGGAAAGCAGAAAAGAATCTGTTGAAGATGATTTGGGACATAAAAAAGACGAGAGGAAAAAAGGACATCCAGCAAAGAAGTGGATGGACTGTGCGAGAGAAAACCTGTGACAGTCAGGCATGACTGTTGAAAAAGGTGGGAGAATGGCATTGAATAGGAAGAGATGGCAGCAAGTGACATGACACCCTTGACCCCGTGTAGAAAATAGGGAAAAGAGGGGGTTGCTGACAATGATGATTGCATCAGAGAATGCAAATGATTCTATTGCCCGACTCATAAAATCCCAGCTTACTCTATTAAATATTTTCTCTGTATCAAGGCCCACCAACAGCAGCTTTATTTTCTTCCATTCTGCTTCCCTCTGGATTATCATTATTCTATTGTTGTCAAATGTCTGGCTCCCCTCCACAAAACCACACTAATCAATATCTATCAATTTTTGGCAACATCTTTGCCATTTTCTTAATTAGTATAGACAAACTTTATAATCATGGTTTAAAATTTAAATGGGTCGATACAAAGTTGGGTCTGGAGGGGTCTTTAACCTCTTTGGGTAATACACCCACCACAGATTTCTTCCAAGATGCTGGTGGTTCCTCTCCTTTTAAAATACCACTAGACAAAGCTTTCCAGATCTTTATCACTTTTTCTCTCTCTTAAATTTCAAACTTCCGCAGGAATACCATCTTTTTCTTGGGACCGTGCATCACCATCTCTCTCTCCTTTCTTAACTATTAGATTTGAGCTTTATCTTCCTCTAACTTTGGCATAAAAATGTCCTCCATATATATTTCCATCTGTGCTTTTTTCTTGGTTTCCACATTACTCTGAGGTATACTAATTTTCATAAAAATTATGAAATCTCTCTAATACCTCTATAAGATCGCTGGTTACTTTTCTTGTTATAGGCTCTCTAATTTTGGTGACAACCGTTTCTACTTTCTGTTGCCCAAGTCATTGTGTTAAAAGTTGCTATGCTCTGGAGTTATCAAAAAATACTTGCTTAACAGCAATCGTTCTAAACTCAAAACATCCCCATTATTCCAACATTTTTTTTTTTTTTTTCTTTTTAGCAGCTGCTCCTCTTGTTATATGCACAATATATGCTTATTCTATAATACTTTAACATTTGTCAGCCCATCCAAATAGTTCTATTACTTAACCATATCTCTCTCATTTCTATCCTATTTTAAACTCCATTTAGATTTTATACCAGTCAATAGTTATCTCTGCTGAAGAAATTTCTATCTTTCCTAATAACAAGCAAATATTTTTCACTACCCATTCCTTAAATGCATATCTTTTAAATAGGCAAGTAGGATAAATACAGTTTTCTCATTTTTATTTCATTAGCCTGTATTTTTATCTTAGTTTTTATCAGTGAATGATCTGAAACCTATTTAACCACAGCCTCCAGACCAGCTTTGTTCTGATCAAGTGGAGAACAGCTATGGCCATCCCACTGCATAAGGGAAGACAATCAACTGACCTGGGAAATTACAGACCAATAAGCTTGCCTAGTCTTGTTTGAAAGGCCATGGAAAGAATAATTATGGACTTGATGAATAATGACATAGGAAACCTCCAAACACTGGACACAACCCAATTCAACTTCATCAAGGGCAGGACATGTCTACTAAATCTAGTGAACTTCTTTGAGAAAGTCAAGGACATGGATGAGGGCAAAACAGTGCATCCCACCAACCTCGACCTGGCCAAGGAATTTGACACAACTCTCCACTCAAGTAGTATAAGTAAACTCACAAACCTGGGCATAAATCTCTGCCTCATCACATGGATAGCCAATTGGCTCATGGATAGGACATGTAGTTAAAGTGAGTGATTTAAGTTCCAGCAAGAAGTCAGTTACCAGTGGTGTGTCTCAGGGCTGAGTCCTCTCATGTTTGGAACATATTTTTCAGACTCAAAGACCAATGTGAAAGGCCTCTGGATGACAAAATATGCAGATTACTGCAAACTGAGGACAACCACTGAATCCCCCAGTGATTTAAATATCCTTCAGGAGGGTCAAAATTAGGAAAATGATTGGTGTCAGAAACATGGCCTGAAACTAAATGCAAAAAAAATGCATTATTGTACCCTCTGGGAAATCAAATACCCCTGCTAACTACAACATTAACAGCCCACCCTTAAGAATAGGCTCAGAGGTGAGGGATATACGTACCAAGATAGTAGTCTGAACTTTGACAGTTGTGTTTACAGTGGTGAGAAAGACCTTCTATGCAGCACAACTTGTAAGTAAAGTTATGGCATCAAGTACAATGGGCCATTTGGAATATACTTGACTAGGCACTTAAAACAACTGGTGCAATCTTAGAGGTTGCTCACTAAAAGAATACAGGGTGTTAACATATGCTATGCAGATAGACCAAAAGCCAACTCCCCTTCCTCTTGTCTCCTACTGACTATTCTGGGGGGACCTACAAGGCACACACAAATACAGCCTTGATGGAGCTGCTACATATCAGCAAGAGAAAAAGTACAAGAGTCACCCATTCTAGGGATCTAAACTAAGTCAGTGAATCAAATGGAATATGCTAGAGAAACAGATAGCTGACTCAGAGGCTGCCCCTTCTATGGAGTAGGCTTCCTATTCATGTTAAGCAGAGTCCTTCCCTGGCCTTCTTCAAGATTAAGCTGGATTGATGGATAGGGAATCAAATTCACAACCAGGGTGGTGCCTATGTCCCTTATGGATAAGGGCAATTTGTAAAATCTAAAATCCTGAAGGCATAGGCACAAACCCATGCCATCCTCCTCTTGATAGGGCCATATACTGGGTAAAATTGGATTATGTTCTCTAGGCTTGTAAAGATTCTTCAGTTGTTAGCCTAGTAACCTATGAAGTAGTTACTGGATGTGTGTCAAAGCTTTCATTTAAATGAACATGTTCATGAGAAATATTATTTCTAGACAGTCTAGTCCAGTTATTGTACCTTGGGGAATAATATGTAAATTATGCCTGAATTCCTACTACTTAATTCACATCTTCCATATCAAATATTTTCATAAATTTCACCCGAAATCTACCCACTTGTTATACTTTTCCTTCCAGACCCCCCCCCCCCAGTACATTCTCACTTTTGCAAATCACATCCCCCTGATAAATAATATTCCTTGCTAAAAGCTGATTTCACCCAAATTTTTCTTAAGGTCCATAATAGAAGCTTTTGGGAGAATATAAATACATGCTCCTCCCTTACCAATAACTTCTTACTACTACAAACCTACCATTATTGTCTTTTTTCTACTTCTTAACACTAATGGATTTCCCTCTAGCAATTAGTATTATTACGCTCTCTTTCTTTGCCCCTGATATTCTGCTAAATATGCACCCTGGAATCCTTTCTTTGTAAAATCTCCTGCAACATTATTTGCACCATGCATTTCTTAATATAATTCAAATCTTGTCCATTTGTCTATACTTGGAAGACCATTCACATTCCAAGATAATATGGACAGAGTACCCATAAACTGTTGCACCCCCTATACATGACAGTTCTTCTGAATTTGTATTTTCAACTTTTGTCTCACATGCACACACTATCTGGCAGACCAATCTTTTATACAGTTGCTTCTTCTTATCTCCAGTTAAACCTATGTCACATTTTCAAGACATTTTGGTTTAATGAAAGCCCTCAAACAAAAAACTAAATACATTTTCACAACCACCCATCCCCTATTAACTTAAAACAAACACACAAAACTATGTTCATTTTAAACAAAGTTTAACCCTCCAAATAAGGGCAACTGTCCCAAACTGATGGATGCATCCACGGACATTACCTAATCCAAAATTAAGATTATCGATGCTAAAGCACATGTTACAGCCTGTGTCCCCTCTTACATTGATTGTTGTCCTTACTTTTCTTATCTCTACCCCCGACACTCCCCAGATGTGAGAAACCGCTTGCATGCTTTCAGAAAACAGTGCACTGGCTACCTTACATAAAATTAAGCTGTGCACTATTCCATTATAAGGCATTATAGTATCAAGGCTGCTGGAGAGGCTACTATTTCTGATTCACATCCCACCAATTTAAGACTATTTTTTCACTGAGATGATTGCCACTTTATCTTTAAATCTTGCATTCCTTTCAACAAAGAGTGCTCATAACTCTCAAGATTAATTGCTTACACCTGCAGACAACTTATCAGCAATGAGAAAAAACAACTAACAACTTTGCAGGAATCATTATACATTTCATTTAGAACACAATTGTACATATTTCTCTTAGCCAACTGCTTTTGGCTGCAGATTTCATGTCTCCCACTGAGTGCATATGCAAACTGAAAAACAAGTTAATAACTCTGCAGATTCAAGAAACTCAGCATTGTCCATACCTTTAATCGTTTATCTTATTTTGTCTTATTTTCCAAGCCCATTTGCTTTATAATATGACTACAGCTCAAGCCAAGGATATCAATCCAGTCACCATTGCAAAAACAATGGACATTATCTTAACTCTGCATACAACAGAATCGGTACACTTTTACACTTCACCACCATCTAGCACCCCAAGATCACATTATGCTAACTTAACCTTGCTTTTCTCCAGCCCTCCTTATATTGATGCATCATGAAGTCAATATAGCATAAACTAAGAAAAAAGTGCTTGTTTAATATTTTAGCATATACAACAACCAATGAAAAGATTCCCCTACATTTAAAGTACCTAAGTGCACACTATACAAAGCTGATTTAAAACATAACAAGCAATTTACATTATGAAATATTTTTATACAAATACTAAGAACAAAAATAGTTTTACTTACAGATTCTCTTTAATGCCCTTCCAAACATTTGCGACAAAGTACTACTACTGTGCCTTTTTTCTATCTCTCAAGCATTTTCCTTTGAAACAATGGAAAAAAATTCATTGGTAATGTGTCTCTATGAGCTATGTTGTCAGAAAAATGAAAATCAGAGTCCCCCCTTCAGCTTGCTAGCTCACTTTGTGCTGGTCAAACATTTTAATTTCCTCCTTAGCCTATTTTGCATCACAAATGTCTTTGATCCACTAGGAAAAAATTCTCTGAAGACAGTTGGATATAGCAGCTTGAATGTCACACCTGCACTCCTTGATTGCTGGGATAAACTTGCATCTCCCCACGACCGACATCGAGGGGAGAGGATTAATGAGAGGTACAATGAATAATAATTTTCCAGAAACTCACTGTTATCACAAATTTTTAATATTTTTCCTTTCTGCCACAGTTTTGTCAGGCTCAACTCTTTCAGCTGGTATGACTGTATATTTACTAATATGGATCTTGGCTGCTTTCTCATGGATGGGTTTGGAGCACATACATTATGCCCTCTGAATTAATAAATCCTGCTATGGAACACCAGTCAAGTTGCTTATTTGTGCTTTCATAAAATGAACACAGTCTGTTCCTTCCAGTTTCTCTGGTACAGCAGAAAATCTCAAGTGTTCTAATTATTCAATATTTTTGACACAGCTCTTCTAGAGAAGCCTCATACTCATCCAAACTTTCCTTCATTTCAACCTCTGATCTTTGCAGTTTTAAATAGCTAATTAAAATTCATTGTATTTTTACAACCTTCTGTTTAATTGAATTGACATAATCCTTCAATGTTTCATCTGCTTTATTTACCTCGGAGTACATTTATTTTTCCTCTAAATTAATGGAAGCCATATCCTTTGCCAACAGTGAACCTTGAACTGCTGTTTGCTGAAAAGCTGAATGCTTTTCCCCAGAGTTTTCTATTCACCTTTTCTAATTGATTTACTTTCAGATTCTCCAAATTTCTTCTTTGCTGGCAAAACAGTGTAATTACTAGTAAGTTACTGAATTTTATCCAAATAACAGTTCTGATGTCTTTTTTGTACTCCGCTTCTGTTTATACACTAGAAAAGATGAAATTAAGCTGTTGCTCAGTGTGTAGCCAACTAGGAAGTCCCAAGATTTCTATGCTTTTCAATCAAACAGGTTCAACCACTCAGGATTCAATCAAATGACACAGACCCATACACAATCAATAGACAAGGAAAAGAATGAAGAAATGTCAGAAAACTATTATATAGGCTGCAGTGGTTAGCATTATCTCCTCACAGCAAGAGTTCTTCGGTTCGGTTCTTGGCTGAAGCGCCTTTTGTGTGGAGTCTGCATGTCCTCCACATGGTCGAGTGACATTTAAAGACATGCAGGTAGGTGTGTGCATGAATGGGTGTGCCTTCTTTGAAGGTTGAGCATCAGGCTGGCACCTTGGCACCGTAAAAATCCACTGACAATCATTAGCAGACTGGAGTTCTGCTATGGCGACCCCTAATTGGGAAAAGCTGAAAAACATTAGCTTAGATGTAAAAGCAATTATACCCACCTGCAAAAGTTGAGTGCCTGCTGTGGTAAACAAGATCTGAGAGCTAGAGGGGACACAGGTGCATTGTGGGAGTAGGGAAGGAGCTCAAGCATTTCAGAGTAGCTGCAGTTGCAAGGCCAGATTCACGTAATGGCAAATTTTCATAAGATGAATTAGATGGATGGGATAATATATGCCTTTAAAGTAAGACTTGCTCTATTCCTCTTGTAAAACTAGCTTACCACAAAGTACATTAAACAAGATATATTACATCATTTGCTTGCTGAACAAAACTTTACTGTCTTTTATTATACAAAATTAGTTACCAGCTGTTGGTAGAACCCCTCTTCTTAGCCTCTCTAACAAATGCAATGACTTAATTCAGAACACTGCTCCCACAACTGTTGTCAGAAGTGTCAATGTTTTACTCATACCATAGTACTAAGGGAGCTTCTCTCAAGACCCACTTCTGGTCCTGCAGATGAGACAGATACTCCTCTCAAAAAGTCTCACCAGCTTGTTGAAATCAGTTGCCTCCTGACATCTGCAGTTAGCAAAATGTTGGTAGTATCCAAGCCAAACTGGTTACCATATATATGAAAATGATTGCTCAACTGTACTTAGGACATTACTTAATTCCTTAGTTACTGTCCCACTATGTCTTAGTGCTTTTGTACATTATTTTCAATCCTAAGTGTTGTGATTATCTTATTACAGGTTTTGTCAAAAGCTTTGCTGCATTCAAGTCAGTATAAAAGTTCATCTTACTTCAACAACAAATGCAATGTTTTATCTGTATCTATTATACTTATGTTTGCACACTTTTTTTTTCCCTTTAGCCCACATTATGGCTGAAGTGGTTTAAGGACCAGCCCATCAATCTCAAAACTCATTAGCAAATAATAAATAAAAAGGATCTGCTAATATCCTTCCCTTCCTTAGGCACAATACAGAGTCTCTGTCTTACAGTGGTGGTGTCTGGGTATTGTAAGTTTTCAAAACACCCTGAAAAGTCTGGTACAGCTCACTATTAGAAGTGTAAAACCTGTAACTGTGAGCTCTGCATGCAAGAAAATATGACTCGGAAATAATTGTAGCAAATCCTGAGGCTCACAATAATGCCATTAGAATTATTTTGCTGAGGTCAAAGTTACTGGGGGATTGCAGCCCCCAGCTCTACTGTAAGTTCAAGCTTGTTGTACCTCAGAACAACAGGACTACTCTGAGGTATGACAACCTCAATTATATACTTTCCATATTCACGGTTTCAGTCAGCTACTCTAAAGATAACTGCAGTTTGCAGAATCTCAAGAGGAACCTGTCTGGAATACTAGAGGTATTGCCCACCTTACCTCTGGAAGTATTTTTTTAATTTTATTCATCTGTATTTTAAATGAGCTGGTCATAATGGACCCTTTTCAGCCACAACCAGGGCAACCATGGGCAAGTGTACATGCAACACATATGGACATTTAAGACCAGCTGATAAACTAGAATGATTTTGGGAACTGGAAATCTCTGAGAAAAGCCCACATGGACAAGGGTAAGACATGCAAATCCCCCCCCCCCCAAAGATCTGGACTGGACTGAACTGAACTGCACATCCTGCAGCTGTGAAGCAGAGATCATCACCAGTGTGTTACCCTGATATATCTCACAATCTGAATCAGAGTATGGCTGGGACAAACTATACCATGTGAAACTCCTCCTTCATGGTGCAGGCAAAGGAAATAGACTTCTTTTACATTTTTGTATTGCCCTTAAGGACTTTTGTTGATGCCAGAGAAGTTTTGCATTTTTTTTTTCAAAAAAAGACATACTCTGGTCTGGGGTGGGGAACCAACAGAGGCATCACCTGTTTGGCTGCATGTACAATATTAAAAGGAATGACAAGAAATGATTTAGTCAAAAAAGCAGAAGAAAATAAGTGTGTGTATAGATGGTTTGGCAGTGCATACCACCTTCTTAGCTGGCTACTTTAGATTATTCTTTACACAACTTTATTAATTCCACTTGCCTATCTTTACTTTTGAGATGGTTCAACATTCTCTAAAAGGGTGAAATGATCATCCAGTATGGGATCTGATAAAATGCCTGGACAATTTTTTCTGTATAATTAAACACATATGAGTTGAACCCCTGATAACTACATTCATAGGTGGTTTCTAGGCTAATAACTACAAGGGCATTTTTAAGCCTAGCCATGCATCCCAAATCTCTGACAAGTTCTGGTACCCTTGAAAGGATAAGTAAGGGCCTGGGAGATGAACCATTTATAGGCTGGCTGCGTTCATTAGACACATAGGTACCAAACCAGAAATGAATTTCCTGCTCCCCATCCAATTGTCTAATTTACACTTGAATTTTATTAGGGAGGAACTCTGCTTCACATGGATGGGGAGTCCGTTCCAGAGAAAGGGCAGTCTCTGGTAGAAATACCCATCTCTCCAGCAGGTCCTATTTATATCGCAGGCAAACTAAGTCTTTAGAATGGGTATTTTTAGTGCTGTTTATTTTGCAGATATGTAGGAAGTCCATCAGAGTAGGGTCTGACAATTAATTGAATGTTCATAGGCTGGTACTAGGCTATTGGCCCTAGGGCCTATACAAGCCTAACAATAACAATTCCCTGGCTATTTCTTCCCACACTATTTACTCCCTGGAACCCTGTCTAGCAGGGCGACTGACATGATCCCTGGGGTGAATTTCCTTTCTCCCATCCAATCATCAAGGTTCCTTTTGAATAGGGCCAAAGAGGTGCTCTGCTTGACATGTATAGGCAGTCTATTCCAGAGTCTTGGGAGTCTCTGGGTCAGGAACCTATCCCGCCAGCATGTTTTGTTTATTGTGATAAGATTTAGATCCCTGGAGCGTGTGGCTTTGAGGGATTGGGATTTCTTTAAGTGCAGCATGTCCAACAGCTCTGGGTTTGACATGGCCTTGAATGTTAAGCAGAGATCACCTCGGAGTAGACGATATGAGACAGAGTATAGCTGGAGTTTTTTAAGGTTGTCAGCATAGGGCATCTGCTTTAGGCCTGTGATTCATTTAGTGAGGTATTTCTGCAAACTTTCCAGTTGTTGCAGATGTCTTAAGAGGTACATACCAAATGGGGCATTGTATTCTATAATGGGTCTAATGAGGGATGAGTACAGTGGGACAGTGATCTTTTTTCTGGATGAAAAGCCCTTAGTGAAGAGGTGTGCCACATAGAAGGATTTCCTGACTGTTGTGGCGATGTGGTTATTGAAGGTGAGACCACTGTCCACCTGTGTCCCTAAGTCTCTTATCACACTTTTGGTGTTTAGTGTACTGCTACCTATGTGATAATTCATGGGTACATGTTTTTTCCCAAAGGAGATAACTATACATTTCTTGGCAGTGAGCTTGAGCCCATGGCTCTGGCACCAAGCATCTGTTTTTGTAAGGCCCTTTTGTAGAGTATCCAGATCATTTGGGGATTCAATAATGGCTCCAAGTTTGCAATCATCTGTGAACTTTGTTAGCCAGAGTCCCTTAGTGTTGGCCTGTACACTTCAGGCAAGTAGATGCCAAACAAGAGAGGTCCCAGGACTGAACCCTTAGGTACTCCACTTGTCACTTGTCTGGAGCTGGATTTGGAGTCAGCTATTTTTACTGTGTGGGTTCTGTCATAAGCCAATTGGCAACCCATCGAGTGATGTAGGGATTAATGCCCAGCTTAGTACGTTTATCTATGATCCCAGAGTGGGGGATGGTGTCAAAGGTCTTGGTGAGGTCCAGATAGGCTGCGTGGACTGCCTTACCCTCGTCCACAGCTCTGGAGACTTGATTCAATGATTTCATAGATCTCCCCTCAAGAGCCTGTAGGAGGCAGAATGCAGGAATAGGTCCTTGAGGCAGAATGCAGGGATAGGTCCTTGAGGCAGTCTGCATAGTACGTTACTTACACCCCGCATTCTTTTAGTGAGGAACCTCTGTAGACATCCCAATTGTTAGATATGACTGGTTAGGTACATACCAAAGGGGGCATTGTACTCAATGACAGATCTGATTAATACTGAATACAGTGGAACAATGACTTCCTTGGACCTGGATGCCATTCCTTAGTTTACAAGTTACACTACAAAGAATGATTTCCTCACTACTGTAGACATGTGATGGTCAAAGGCTAGATTACTGTCTGTGTTTTTCCCCAACTCCCTGACTACTGGGTCAGCTCTTAGGACTGTGTTGTCAATATGATAGTTACCAGGGTGGATGACTTCCTGAAGGACACTATCATGCATTTCTTCACATTTAGTTTTAGTCCATGGCTCTAGCACCAGCTGCTGTTCTGTATTAGTCCTTCCTGGAGAACATTTGTGTCAGTGGATGATTCAGTGACAATTCCTATTTTACAATCTGCAAATTTAGTCAGCCACAGGCCATTGACATTGGCCTTGACTTCAAAGTAAATGCTAAAAAGGAGTAGTCCCAGGACCGATCCTTGAGGTACTCCACTTGTGACTGGCATTTTTGTAGAGGTGGACTCCTCAATTCTAACTTCCTGGGTCCTGTGAGCCAGCTGGCTATCCACCAGGTGACATAAGGGTTTGTACCTAACCTCTCAAGTTTGTCAACAATGCCAGAGTGGGGGATTGTGTCAAATGCCTTGGCCAAGTCAAGGTACACAGTGTGAACCATTTTGCCCATATCCATTGCTTTGGTGACTTTCCCAAAGAAGTCCAGCAGGTTAGGAAGGCATGACCTGCCCTTGATGAAACCAAATTGGGTTGGGCCCAGTATCTGGAGGTTTTGTATGTCATTACTGATCATGTCAACGATAATGCTTTCCATAACTTTGCATATGAGACTTGTGGGTCGGTAGATGGCCCTTTGTGCAGAGGGATGACTGTTACTCGTCTTCATTCATGAGGCATAAAGCCTGTTTGGAGGCTACAGTTAAACAGAAATTCCAGGCGGCCTGACAGATCATGTTTCTTGCTATTTAGAAGGCATCCTGGGATATTTTCTGGCCCCATTGATGCAGTGTTATTAGACTTAGAGAGAGCATTAAGGACCTGTTCCCTAATGATAGCAGGGGGAAGTTATATTTTATGGTATTTCCTGAGGGAAGATTAACAGACAGCTATGGGTAAAGTTGGAGCTAAATTTGTTGGCCAGTAGGTTGGCTATATATTCTGGCTCAGTTTAGCTGGCTCCATTTGCAATGAGCTCTGCACACAACTGTGTATTGCCTTTGAGGTTGTAGACATATCTAAAGAATGCCATATGGTTGTCCTTGGCCTGGGAGGCCAAGTTTACCCCAAATTTGGCTTTGGTAGACTTTATTTGCCTTCTGAGTTGTTTGTTTAATTTGATGAGTGCTTTTATCCTGCTGGGTGCTGCACCTCCTAGCTTTTGCCATGATTTTCTTGCTTCCATTATACATCCTATTTATGTTGTGATTCCACCAGGGTGGTTTGTTTTTCCAAGTTAGATCTGTACTTCTTCCTGGTGGGTAGAGATGCCTCTATGCAGCTATTAACATGCTTGTATAGGGTTTCTGTTCTTAAGGTTTATGGGGGCCTGAAATTTTGCCAGGTTAGCACTTACTCGTAGGAAGTTAGCCTTAGAGCAGTTCCTAAATGTTTCAGGGTTAGCTGGGGTGCCAGGTTTTGTTTTTATTTCAAAGTATACCATTTTCTGGTCTGTTCTTACCAGAGAAAATATTACACTAGAGGGTGTGCAGCACTCTCCCATATTAGTGAGGACCATATCCAGTATGGCTGCACCTCTTGTTGGTGTATTGACAACCTGGCCCAGGGAGTTTGTGCAAGACCAGGCAGGAGGAGAAGGCAACTACACACACCACAATACCAGTCTCACATAACTCAACCACACCACTGAATCAAACACATAAACACACTAAGACATACTCGGAGGCTCTGAGTAAAAATTTACCTAAACAGCAGAGGCCTCCAAAGCAGACACCCAAGCAACTGCAAACTCAAAACACCACACAAACAACACATAAACAACAAAATCAGTGAGCAAAGCAGTCACTGCCCTTAAGGCCAAATACAACACCAAACATACTTGTCATAGGTGACTCCATAGTCAGACACACTGACGTCCCGCTCACCAGACTGAGTAAGGAGAAGGTCATAGTAAGCTGCCTGTCGAGCGCTAGAATCCGCCACATAATGCAAGCACTCAGGTCTCTCAACAGCAGGTACAAGTACGACTCAGTCATTGTCCATGCTGGTGTCAACGACCTGAGACGTACCTCCTTGGACTACATGAAAAGAGACATTGAGGAGCTCTCTGATTATGTAGCCCAGGCAGGTATGACCCTGACCTTGAGCAGTATCCTACCTTCACCTAGAATGATGCCACAATACAGTGATAAGATGATCAGCTTTAATAACTGGCTTAAATTCTGGTGTCATTCAAGGGGATCCAATGTCTGTCTGCCTGGGATGACATGCTGGACAAGCCACGCTGCTTCGCAAGGGACGGCTTGCACCTGTCACCCTAGGCTTCCGGATATTGGCAAAGGCTCTTGCCACCCCATAGTGCCTTTTTAGGCATGGCTCAAATTCTAAACCTACCATCCTAGAACACAAAAAAGGAAAAAACTAAGGGTAATGCTGCTCAATGCCAGAAGTCTCAATCTCAAGATGCACGCACTCGAGGCCCTTCTCAGTATGGAGAGCATCGATGTCTGTGCTGTGACAGAAACCTGGTTCAAGGCTCCTGAGAGCACCCCAGCACTATCAGGTTTCACCTCATATCATGCGTTCTGGCCCCAAAATCCAGACAACACCAAGAAAGGAGGGGGGGTGTCCATATTCATAAAGGACACCCACACCTCAAGGTTGGTGGCAACGCACGATGCATCCGAGACCATCCAGGTGCAATTAACCATAGGCAAGACTGCTCTGCAATTTGTAGCATGTTACAGGCCACCCTCTCAAACTCAGGAACCTCACATGGCCTTCCTGAAAACATTGGAGGATAAATGTATCTCCAAACACCATCATACTAGGTGACTTCAACTACCCTAATATAGACTGGGAACACTACTCAAGCCCAAACACTCTAGCCCAAAGGTTCCTGGAGTTCATAAACTCAAATGCCATGGAACAACTAGTCACCATCCCCACAAGAGGAGAAAACATACTTGATCTCATCATCACGAACATGGGATCACAATGTTCAACACCGGATGTATACCCCTCACTGGTGAGATCAGATCATAAACTAATCTCGCTGGAGGTCCTCATCCCGCCCCCACCTGAAATAAAAAAGACCACAGTGAAAAACTTCTCAAAAGCCGACTTCACACTTCTAAAAACTAGTGTGGTCTCCTTTAAGGCCCCTGAGCCAGTGGTAAACGTTACTCAAACCACTGAATCACTTACAAATGCCTTCTACCAGCACCTACAGGACTGCATGGATCAGGCAATCCCAAACAAAACTAAGACTCTTTGTACCAAAGGCAAGCGTCCAGTCTGGTGGACCCCAGCCATAAACAAGCTCTACAACAAAAGGAGGAAGCTACTACAAGATAGAGCAAAATCCTTGAAAGGTAAGACACCTTTGATCATTATAAGTAAAAAGCTAAGAGCTCTCATAAAATCATCCAAGGCAAATTTTGAGAGAAAAATCGCCAAGGACTCAAAAGACAATCATAAGGCCTTCTTTAGCTATGTTAGAAACCTAGGAGGAAACTCCCAGATATGCTCAGAATTAGTTCAAAATGATGTGAAGATTACTGAACCTATACACATTGCCAACATACTGGCTGACAGGTTCAGTGCAAACTTCTCCCCAAAAGGAGAGATATCTATACCAGAGGATTGTAGCCCCCCAAACATCTCCAACACCCAGGTGAGAACTGCTCTCTCCAAGGCAAAAAACACAGCATCCATGGGACCGGATGGTGTCCCCGGCTGTGTGCTTCACTTAACTCAATGAGGAATTAAACCCGCAGTTAGGACAGCTGTTTAATCTTAGCCTCACCTCAGGATACGTACCCAAGGAGTGGCGCACAGCGACTGTGGTCCCACTTCACAAGGGCGGTGCCTCCACCGACCCTGGAAATTACCATCCCATTAGCTTGACAAGCCTTATCTGCAAAGCCATGGAGAGGATCATAATGGAACTCATAAATAAAGACATAGGGAACTTGCAGACTTTGGATCCAACCCAGTTTGGCTTTGTCAAAGGCAGATCATGCCTTTTAAACTTGGTTGACTTTTTTGAGACAGTCACCAAGGCCATTGATGAGGGAAAGGCAGTCCATACAGCCTACCTCGACCTGGCAAAGGCCTTCGACACAATACCCCACTCAGGTATCATTGAAAAACTCATCAGCTTGAATGTAAACCCATACATCACAAGATGGGTTGCAAACTGGCTAAGTGACAGAACCCACAGGGTCAGAGTTGCTGGAGCCATGTCAGACTCAAAGCCTGTCACAAGTGGTGTCCCACAGGGCTCAGTCCTGTGTCCACTCTTGTTCGGCATCTACTTTTCTGAAGTACAAGCAAACACAGGAGGGTTATGGCTGACAAAGTTTGCAGATGACTGCAAACTGGGCGCCATAGTCGAAAACACATCTGACACAGATATCCTTCAGAAGGGCCTCACAGAAACGGATAACTGGTGCTAGAGCCATGGCCTAAAGTTAAATGCCAAGAAATGCATAGTCATACCCTTCGGGAAAAACAAGGTTACCCCTAGCTACCATATAGGTGGCAATCCACTGAGCACAGAAGAAGTCATCAGGGATCTGGGGACCCAGGTTGACAGTAGCCTTTCGTTTGACACTCATGTTGCTAAAGTAGTTAGGAAAACCTTCTACATTGCCCACCTGATCATGAAGGGATTCACATCTAGATCAAGGGAGGTCATCATCCCCCTGTACTCATCACTCATTAGACCTATGATTGAGTACAATGCCCCATTCGGAATGTATCTGACCCAACACCTGCAGCAGCTGGAAAGGCCCCAAATGTTCCTCACCAAAAGGATAAAGGGTCTCAAAAATATGTCTTATGCTGCCTGACTGAAAGAACTCCAGCTCTATTCAGTCTCATACCGCTTGCTCAGAGGTGACCTGTGCCTGACATATAAGGCCATGTCAAACCCAGATTTGATGAATATGCTTCACCTCAAAAAATCTAGATCCCTCAGAACCACAAGGGTGGGAGACTTAAAGCTTGACACGGTTATTAATAGAACGTGCTGGAGGGACAGATTCATCACCCAGAGACTCCCTATGCTGTGGAACAAAATCCCGGTACATGTGAGGCAGAGCACCTCGCTGGTCTTGTTCAAGAGGAATCTTGACCAATGGATGGGAGATCGCAGATATACCCCAGGGATTACTTCAGTGTCACTGCTTGACAGAGGCACAGCAAAATAATAGGCATAGTTTTATTCAAACTAAAGGGGTGGCGAAAGCCACATAACTATGGGCTAGGCTTATAAATGCCCTTGGGCAGATAGCCTAGTATGAACCTATGAACCTATAAAATCCAAAAATCTTTGTGCCTGTATGTTTGGTGTCATATACGATCCCCAGTTAATACTGTGGTAATTAAAGTCACCCATGAATATAGCATTGGATTGAATGCGGAGTGTTTCCAATAAGTTTTAAATACATGGTATGGATTTCCTAGGTCATAGAAGAGGACCTACAGTTTGCAAGAAGTGGTACTGGATTTTGCATATGGTTATTTGAACGTGGAGAAGCTCAAGTGCATTGTCCTGTTTGGCAAGGCTTGAGGGATATTTATTTTTGATGTACATCGAGACACCTCCAACCTTTAGCCCCTGTCTGTGTAGTAACTGGTCTAAATGTGTGGAAGGCATTATAACTTTGCACTGTCAGTATGCTCTCTGTGGCTTTAAACCATGTTTAAGTGACCACACAGATGTCAGCACTCTGTAGGGTAAAAACAGCTTCTAGGGAGTGTTTTTTTTTGTTTGTTTAGACTCCTGGCACTGAACAGTAACACTTTAGATTTTCTTTGCTTTGATTTGCTATGTCAGACATACTTTCAAGTTTAGCATTACCTTCAAAGGCACTATGGATGAAGACAATGTTTTAGCCAATATTCAAAAGCCTAGAGTGGAAAGGTGCAGACCATCCCTGGCAAAGCAACATGGTCTGTTGACCATCTCCTTCCATGCTGACAAATACTGCACTCCCTTGAAATGACACCAGAAACTAAGCCAATTATTAAAGTCAGTCATCTTTTGGTCATATTGTGGCATCATCCTTGTGAAGCTAAAATACTGCTCAGTGCTAGGCTCATACCAGCCTGGGACACACATTCCAAGAGCTCCATGATGTGTCTCTCTTTATATAGTCTAGGGAGGTACATCTCAGGTCATTTACACCCACATGAACTATAACTGAGTCGTACTTGTGGTCCAATGACGTGTATGTGTGTGTGCATAATGTGGCAGATCCTGGTCTCTGATAAGCAACTGACCGCGACTTTCTCCTTATTCAGCTTGGAGAAACGGGCATCAGTGTGTCTCACAATGGAGTCTCCAATTACTAGAATAGTAGAGTCTGTGGTGGCTTGCCTTATGGCCATAGAGGCAGAGGCTCCATGAGATGTGGCTGTATGTGTTGATGTTGGTGCTGTTCTGAAAGAGTGCATTCTGGGTTGCTAAGGGTGTCTGCTATGTGTACTTTGTCTAAGAGGTCTTTGGGGTTTAGGTAGGTTACATTTAAGTGCCCCAGCATACGTTGGTCTATGTGTCTGCTTTGAATTGTGTGTGATGGGTGCACTGCACTGTGTGTTCTACTGTCAATCTTACTGACATTAGTTCTTTTATGTGAGAGCTTTGCTTCCAGTGACATTGTGTAAATAAATCTCTCACATACCATATCAGTTTGTTTGAGAATTAACTGGTTGTCAGTAAATATGAGGCGATTTCTGCACTGCCTCATGATGTCCATATCCACCAAGCTGGTAATGGAGATGGTGGGAAAGTTCTTATCCTTGGCAACAGATCCTTTATTGATTAGACAGCTGTAGTGAGAATATAAGGTAATGGTAGGTGTATCTGGTTTGTAACTCTAGGGGGCAGTGCTTGTCATTGCAAATTAGTTGTCCTGTGTGCAATGAGGTACTAGTGAAATTTCAATGGTGCTTTTACAGGATAAAATGTCAATTCAAGGTGTCTGTGGCTATGCAGGGCACTGTCAAACACTTGAGGGGAACTAATAAACAGAGCCTGATAATTTATGAAGTATTTAGGCAGATATTCTGGTGTTAGAAGCACATCAAGCAGTACTTACTGAAAAGAAAGAATTAGCTTGTCCAGAATGATGAAAACAGGGGAGTCATCGGAATAGTTACTGCCTGACTACTACTAGCGTTAGTATCACCACAGCTTCACTCTGCTGAGATACAATGCTCCTTTGCTTCTCTCATCAGAAGCAAAACAGTAGCATTAATCCCAAGATGACAAGCAGGCCACAGCCTGTTTGGTGATCCACAGTTCTACATGATGCAAGGGTCTGTAGGCTTGTTGGAGCCTTTTCTTGGCAGATGCCCTAAATAGCAGCCAGACCAACAGCAAGGTCAAGCACAGGCACTCGCATCCCAACCAGAAAGAGTCTGGAATCTATGCATTCTGCTCATTCTCTCACCAGGAAAATATAAGCAAAATATAAACACAAATTCCAAACTGGAACCTATGAAGCAGTTATTAGGCTTTCCAGTGATCAGCAGTCTCCATGAAATAATGTTCCTATACTCCTTCTCTTACCATGAGTAAAACAGAAGAGCTAATCCCAAGATGACTACAGAGAGGCAGAATGTGCGCTATCCAGTAATTGGTGGTCTTGGAGTAGGTGCTGCAGATTTTAAAGGTAAGATGGAAAACGATTTAATATCCTAAGAGCTGCAGTGTGCACTAAGCAATTAGATATGAAAGAGGAGGTACTTTAGTTATCCAAGTGGAGAGCTGCTAATTTTAAAGAGAAAGACAAATTGGAATGGGTGAGCACTTTCTATTCTGGTTCTATAGAATACAGGGGATGGCCAATAAATTTAAATAGCTGAAGGGGAATGATTTTACAAAATGATAATTTTGTGCTTACAACAGCCAAAGAAAGAGTAGAGGGAAGGAGATATATGGTCAAATTAACATAAGGGGCAGGCAACTAGAAAGACAGTTGAGTTTAAAAACACAGAAGCACGAGGGTGGGGAAAACCAATTTCTGTGCGACTCACAAAGGATACAGCTCTGGTCTCTTTCCTAGTTTAGATATGCAATTAAAAACAGAATACAAGTAAAACACAGTGTAAAGAAAATTAATCACAGTATACAAAATAGAAGAAGGCAATAAAGTAGCACAATACAAGAAAGCAAAAACTAACCTTTCTGCCACAGCAACTTGTGGCAAAGACTGGCTGAGGTTTTTTAGCATTCACCTCAGTGATTTCAAACTGTGCATTAACAAATTACTGCCCTTAAAACTAGAGGCCTGTAATTTATAGTCAATAATTGGCCAATATTTCAAAAGGTGTTTAGTCAGCATTAGGAAATCACTTAAATGGCATTCACTGCAAATGGATCTTTATCAACAGGAGTTTCTAGAAGGCCATTTGACTTGATATTGTTTATTGCTATGACCCTGTACGTACAGAACTTGATTGGAAACTGGCAGTTATAGTGGTGCATTTAAGTTCTGACCTGTCAAAGCCTTTTGATACATTAGATCACTCAGGTATTAAAAGAAAACAGAAGTTATTTACTTGCCATAACACAGTGGATCCTTTCATCCTAGTCCAGTGATGGCAAATTCTTTGGGCTCAGTGTGTCAGAAAAATTTGGAAAATGCCTACCTTAACTCTGCTGGCTTGTCAACCCCCCCCCCCCCCCCTTGCACAAACAAAAGAGAAACACTTCTTTACATATTGATTTATTTAAAAAATAAATAAAACAGTCCAATCATGTGCACTATGTATACTACTTTTAAAAGTAATTTTGAATTGAAATTAAAAAAATATGGAACGCACTGCATATGATTTAACATCAATTAATGACTTTTTTGTGGCTGAGTTTTAATAGATAAGTGCAGGGTCACATATTTGTTGTATTTTTGTTCATTCAGTTTCTTTGGTAACTCAGGTGTTGGTGAACTCTGGTGTGCACCCAAAACATTGTGGTTTGTCATAGGTTCGCCATCACTGTCCTAGTCCATCCAATAAAAGTGATGGGTCATTGAGCCACTTGGATCTAACCTAGCACTGCCAGTTCTCCAGCCTCAAGCTTTTGAAAACATTAAACAAAAAAAAAAAAAACACAAAGAAAGCGAAGAACGCCAACTGCAGAAGCATAAAATCCAAAATTGTTTAATACTCCAGTGCCTCGGCTAGCAAGCCTTTCACAGAGTTAACATCCCAGTAGTACAAGCTACACTTAAATAACATATATCACTTCATTACTCAATTAACTAAAACAATTAAACACAAACTAATAATTAACACAATACAGAAAAGCCTTCCACTCAAGTTCTTTGTTTAAACCATAAGGCACCAAAGTGGAAAACTTTAAAATACAGGCTGTTTCTTTATCATCATCCTTAATCAAAACTTGTTCTAAAATAAATGCTTTTAAATTGGTACAAGACCCCAAGTGTACTGCATGAAAATGTGATGCCACAGGGCTATCCAAATTTTGGTTCTTAATGTCTCTAACATGCTCTTATACTCTGATTTTAAACATTCTTTTGGTTTTTCCTATATAGAAGAAACCACAAAGGCACAAGAGACAATAAACCACTCCCTTAAACACACAAGAGAAAACAGCCCTAGGCTGAAAGAAAGTGCCATTTATTTTGTCAAAAGTCCTAATAACATGTATACAAATAGAGTTTTACCACAGGGAAATGTACCAGAATTTTGTAAAGGAATAGTTAAAATTTCATTAGGTATAGAGAACAAATTATGAAGAACCATGTCTTTTACGTTTCTGGCTCTCTTATAGGAGACAGTAAAGGAGTCTGGTAAATTATTAATCCCACACTTCCCCTTATGTAAGAATGGCCAGTACTATCTTAAGATTTTTACTAACTCAACACTATAAACATTATTAGTAGTGACAAAATATATCTTTTTATCACTAATATTCCCTGCATGACTCCTATGTCTACTCACAGACTTCATATCATCTGGAGCATTAACCACACTAGTGGTATCCCTTTTCAAGCACAACAATTTATTCAAAGAATTAATAATTAATTCATTTCTATATCCCCCTTGTTTAAAGGCTATACAAGAATGCAAAATATCTTACTTGGGAGACTGAATGTTATTACACAGCTTATTTATTCTGAGTAACTCATTATAAGGCAAAGCCTTTAAAATATGGGGGTGGGGTAGCAGCTGTTACTATCTAAAAAATGAGTACCATCATCAATTTTTTTCTGAATCTTTGTAATAATCATAACAATATTTAGTTCCAAGTCTAAAAAAAACAACAGAAATGCCTTTTTGTACACCATCAAATTGTAAGCCAAAATGGTTCTCCTGGAGAGAAGCTACAAAAGAATCATAGCCATGCACCGCCCTTACATAAAAAAATTAAATCATCAATAAATCATCTTCTTCTTTCAGTTTTTCCTGGTTAGGGGTCGCCACAGCGGATCATCTGTCCACTCATGATTGGCAGAGAGGTTTTACGGTGTCGAGTTGCCAGCCCAGCGCCCAACTTTCCACAGAAGGCACGCACACACACACACCTAGGGCCAATTTAGAGTGTCCAATCCACCTACTGCATGTCTTTGTCATGTGGGAGGAAACCGTAGCACCCAGAGGAAACCCACGCGACCACAGGGAGGACATGTAGACTCCGCACAGAAGGCACCCCAGCCGAGAATCGAACTGGAGAACCCCTTGCTGTGAGGTGGCAACGCTAACTGCTGCACCACCGTGGCTGCCCCTAAATCATCAATAAATCTATTATAAAAAACATACTTATTAAAATACTAACTTATAAAGAAACTCTAACTCAAATAAACCCATTACCAAATTAGCATACATGGGTGCAAATGATGCACCCATTGCTATACCTTGAATCTGTTGATAGATGCAGTGATATTCAAAACCAGTTATGGGTTAAACTAAAATATAACAATTCTACAACAAAAGTGCTAACCAGGCTGGTGCCTAGGAAAATCCTAAGAGCTTCAAGTCCCACCTGATGTGTAATACTCGTATAAAGGCTCTTGTCATCAAGAACCAGCCAGAAAAAGCCTTCTTGACAAGTGATAGACTCAATATTTTTTAGAAAATGAAAAGAATCTCTTATACAAGAGTCTAAACCAACAACATACCCAAGCAAATAAGTATGAAGAAATATACTCATATTGTGTAAAAAATAATTCTCAGCTACTGCAATTGGCCTTCCAGGAGGGAGAAAAACTTTCTTATGGATTTTTGGCAGGCAGTAAAATTTTGCCAAACAATTGCCTTCCGCTTTAAATTTAACTTCCACATCTTACTTGGAAAAGTAACCAAGTCTGTAACCCTTATGTAACAAATCTTTAAAGCTATCTACATCTGCATAACATTCATGTTCACAAACCACACAATATACATTACTGTCAGAAAGATGATCCATACATATAGGGCAACACAATTATGTTTGACCTTTGTCTGAGGGCTTGATAATATCCCTCCTAGTACTAAGACATTGCAGTGCATTCCATTCAGCTTTAGTCAAATTATAACATACTTTAGCTTTTTCTTTTTAAAAGTATTCAGACTAACCTCAACAGCATAATTTACCATAGATGAAAACTCTCCAATGTCATTATTAACAAAAGGGGGAATGAAATTACTACTATGTGGTACACCTTAGAAGCATCTAAAAGACAGTAGGCATTAATGTCATCATATGAATCTATTGATAAATTACAGGAGAAAAATCACATTCCCCATCCGATCCATCTGTGTCAATGGAGGGGTTTTTACCTTTTTGTACACCATCAAATTGTAAGCCAAAATGTTTTTTTTTTTTTTTTTGTACACCATCAAATTATAAGCCAAAATTGTTTTCCTAGAGAGAAGCTACAAAAGAATCCACTAGTCGCACACCACCCTTACACAAATTAAATCAGCAATAAATCTATTTCCCTGTGGTAAATGCTCTATTTGTATTTGTGTGGTTAGGACTTTTGGCAAAATAAATTTTGTGGCATTTTCTTTCAGCGTATGGCTATTTTCTCCTGTGTGTCTAAGGGAGTTGTTTACTGTCTCTCAATCCCTTGTGGTTTCTTCTATATAGGAGAAACCAAAAGAATGCTTAAAACCAGAGTACAATAGCATGTTAGAGACATTAAGAACCAAAAATTGGATAGCCCTGTGACTTCACATTTTCATACAGTACACTTGGGGTCTTGTACCAGTTTAAAAGCATGTATTTTAGAACAAGTTTTGGTTAAGGATGATGATGCACTTAAAAACAAACTGTTAAAGAAGCAATCTGTATTTTAAAGTTTGGCACTTTGGTGCCTTATGGTTTAAACAAAGAACTTGAGTGGAAGGCTTTCTGCATTAAGTGTTAACTATTAGTTTATGTTTAATCGTTTTAGTTACTTGATTAATGAAGTGATATTTAACTGTGGCTTGTGCTACTGTGATGTTAACTCTGTGAAAGGCTTGCTAGCTGAGGTGCTGGAGTATTAAACAATTTTGGATTTTATGCTTCTGCAGTTGGTGTTCTTTGTTTTTTAAAAAAAAAAAAAGCGTTCTCTTTTTCATAAACTCCCTGTGTGGCCATCCTTCTCAGATCACCTTTGGAATCTACTACTGAGTAACAAATCCTTGAAGGAAAACAAGACATGGAAGAAGAGCTTCAGGACAGTGTTTTAGGTTGTTAAGAAATGACATTTTGGAAGTGGGGTGAACAGAGTGATAATGTTATCAGATGGACTAGGATGAAAAAGTCCAGTATTATGGTAAGTACATAAAACTTCCACATCCTATTCACCCAGTCCATCCAATCTGAACAATGGGCTAGAATCTCAAGCTACCTACTACCCTGCATGACATCATGGCAGGATACCCTTGAGAACAGTGTCTCCAAAGGAAGCCATTGGCCTAGATATGTTCAACTTATGTTTGGCAAAGGAATGCAACATAGACCAAGCTGCTCCAGCAAAAAGTTCACCCACTGAGTTTTTGAAGAAAAGCTGTGGAAGTACATACAGAGCTGGTGAAGTCAGCCTTGTTTGTTTTGCAATAAACAAAAGTGATGCATAGTCAACTGAACAAGGAAACTTAAAAACTTCCCTTCCTAGTCTATTAGAAGCAAATGAGATAAACAGTTTAGTATCTTACCTGAATAATTTAGTTATGTGATGCTAGAAAGTACAGATGGATAAGTTCTACTTACCCACAGCAGTTGATGTTCAAATTCTTTAGTGCTGCAATAGCCTATGGGTTGTATCCTGGCCAAGGATACAGCACCCGATCAGATTCACAGTGCTCTAAATCTCCTCCAGCAACATGGAACCAGCATCTTCACTCTCTGGAGTTTAAAATACCACTGCTAGGATCTGTAAAAATAGAACTTCAGTGGTGGAAGAATCAAACTGCACTCAATTCAAGACTCCCCTTTTCTTTTCCTATACCAAAAGCAATAAGTCCAGATGGAGTCCTAGGATTTTGCTTGGGGTGCAGTTTCAATAGGAGTAAAGGTGCATGGTATATGGGACAATTCTGAGAGATCTAATCAGAAATGTTAAAGAAATACTGGCTCTAATTCAAGCTATACTCTACACCATATTTTGAAACCCTCTCTGATTACAGATAACACCGCAATGATGTGGTACTTAAGCAAGGGGGTATCATGCCTTACCACAAATGACTGCATAGGAAGTAGCTCTTTAGCACTCCCTTACTCTTCAGGCTTCTGATATACCATTAGAGCAAAACAGTGGCAGGAAATCTCAGGTGATCCTAGATAAAAACCATGAGTGGAGATAATGCCGGAAATTGATTCTGATGTAGGCAACATTTCAAATAAATCTGTTTACTTTCTTTCACAACAAACATCTAGAAAAACCTTTTTTCAATGAATCCTTGCAACCAAACATGGAAAACAGTTGTTTCATTTCCTTGGTCATGGATATACCTATATGCTTTTCAACCCTTTCCAATGACTTCCAGGGTACTTCAATGATTTTTGGTAAATCTTTTTGAATCTTCAGTAGTGATCCCTTTTAGCCCAGGCAAAATTGGTTCTCCCATCTTATGTAATTGGCCAAGGGCAATTACAGCACATTTCTCACAGACTGGATCTACTCACACAGGACAAGGGGAGTTTGATGCATCCCAACATCAAACAGCTACAACTGACTGCCTAGATGATTAAATTGTGATCCTTTTTTATATAGACATGTATCAGGTGGTAAAGGAGGCAAGAAAACCTGCTACAGAAATTTGCATATTAGGAAATGGAAAATAGTTTCTTGTTGACATCTAGATAATAACCAGGGTCCCTTTAGGGGATTCACAAGTGTGTGAGTCAGCTTTTTGTATGTCTCTGTCAAAGTGCATCTTTCAGCTATTTCAGCTTGTCTGCCCATTGATCTTCTTCCTTCTTCCCCATTTGTGATCAGTTTCTGAAAGGGGTGCTTCACATGAAATCCCTTCACAAACAAATACCTCCATTGTGTTATCTGAACTTTGTGCTGGAGAAACTGACCTTGTCAGCTTTTGACCCTGCCTCTCTGGCTGATTTGAGGTTCATTACAGGGAAATCTGTTTCACTTCTTACTCTGACATCTGCAAAGTGAGTATCCAAGTTGCCAGCTCTAACGGTGGGAGAACCTCATCTGATTTTCCATAGAGATAGGATAACTCTGTCGACTAGCTCCTCATTCATCTCTAAAGTTTTCTCAGAGTTCACTTTGACTCAAACCATCAATCTCCCAGTTTTCTAACCAGACCCTAAAAACAAGGGAGATTAGATCCTCCATACATTGAATGTACACAGGCAATTCAGATTCTACCATGACAGAAACAAGTCATTCAGGAAAGCTGACCAGCTATTTATTTCCTGTTTCAGGACAAAAAGGTCAACCAGTCTCTAAACAAACTATATTTAGATGGTTATTCTTGGCTATTCTTTTTGGTACTCATGTTTCCACAAAACCATTCCAGGCAGGGTTAGGGTGCACTCTGCTAAGGATTTTGCTTCTTCAGTGGTATATTGGAAAGGGGTGGACTCTAGAAGCATTATAGAGACAGTAATTTGGTCCCCCAGCCATATGTTTACAAAGCACTACAAACTGGATGCCTACTCTAGGTCCAGAGCATGCCTTGCAAGGAACATCCTCCCACAGGCTCCTGGACCCTTACCCTCCCACCTCTCAAGTTGGGTAAGCTTTGGTAATGTACCCATAGGCTACTGCAGCAGCGAAAATGATGAACATAGTACAGTTGTACAAGTTCTACTTACCCATAACAGTAGATGTTCGAACTCTTCATTTCTGCAGTAGCCACACCCACCATTCCCCTTGTTATACAAAGCTGATGTGGGTTACAGCTTTACTGTTGTGATTGTTGGTTTTATATTGGTTATTATAGCTAAAGTTTGTTAAAAGTGAGTTCCCTTTTTTCTCCTTTTAGGCAAGAAAGTCCTGAAGATTTTTAGTCACTTTGGCAGCTATTATAGTTCCTTCCAAATGGGATTAGCCCAGATTCTTTTTCATGTGCTGCCTGACATGTGGTATCATAGAAGCCATAAAGCCTAATATCCTGAAGAATTCTCTTCATGAAGCATGAGACAGAAGATTGAAGTTCAGGAACACTTCTCAGTAGGTCTCTTGCTTTGTACTGAGTTAAAAAGATTTTTTACATGAGTGTCTAAAAAGTACCCTAGAAAAACAATCCTTTGTGATGGAGTCAAAGGATTTCTTTGTGTTTATTTGAAACCTCAGATGGGTGAGGAGAGATGAAACCTTTAATAATGTCTTCTGGGTAAGAACTTTGCAGAAAGGCAAGTCATCTAAATAAGGAAAAATGTAGATACTTTGTAGTCTACCATGAGCCACTACAGGAGCTAGGCACTTTGTAAACACTCTTGATGCAGTACATAGCATAAAGGGTAGTGAAGAGGATTGACAATGTGACCCAGATGCACAACACCTCCTAAATCTTCTGAAATTGTAAGCTACTGGGATATCATAATAAGCATCTTTGAGATCTAAGATTACCATAATACAGTAGGCTGGAAGTACTGACAATGCTGAATGGAGGTCCAACATCATGAATTCTGGAACTTTGGCATGAAGAAAGAGAAAAGTGAGATTCAAAACTAATCTTCAGGAGTGCTTCTTTTTTGGTACCAGAAACATTCTGGAATAAAAGCCCCTTCCTAAGTGTTTTTCAGGAACACATCCTATGATGGCCACTATTAACGTGCGACAGAGCACCTGAGGAAACAACTTTGGTTAGGTGGGTGAAGGAGAATTACCTTAAAAAGATGAAGAGAATATATCCATTGCCAGCTCTAACACTCATGAATCAAGTTTAAAACTAATTTATCTGATACCAAGCCAGAGCACTGAGGGAATTATCTCATAAAAGTGGAAGGGAAATAGGGGTAAGAAGTGGGGGAAATGTGACCAGGTCTCTGGTACAGTCATTCTGAAGGTGGTGCCTGACCCGTTTTGTAATGAAATTCCTTTTTTTTTTTTGTTATGGGATTCTCCTTCCTTTTTTCTTGGGTGCCTGCCTATTAGGCTGAATTATCTAATTAGTCTGTCCTTTAAACGGTGTAGAGGTTTTTGAAGGGAAGAATTTGGAGACCTAAAAAACTAGAAACATTAATTTACCTTTCTCATCCCATTGTTTGAGTACAGGAGTAATAGCAGGCCCATATAAAACTTATGAGTCTACAGCAGAGCTCAAAATTTCTGACTTGAAGTCATCTGAAAAGTTTTGGTTATGTACCCAAACAAATCAGTAGCTGAATTAGAACCCTTGGAAATATCAGCACAATCATACACACTCTTTAAGACATATTTAGAAACTGGAGACAGGTTAGATGCAATCAGATTCACTAAGACCTACCTTCATGGGGTCAGGGAAACAGAAAATTATTCTAGGCTATTAGTACACTTCAAAATAAGCTTCCACATACAGCTCTGTAAGTTCAGGATTATGAAGACTAATGTGGCAGAAAAAAGAAGTTATGTACTCACCATAATGTTCTATCTGTATTGTCAGTTTTTCATCTCTCCTCATATATGGGGTCCAGATCTGATCCACAAGATCTGACTCAGCCATTACTAAGCTTGTGGCAACCAAAAAGCCCTTCGATACCCCCTTTACCCACAATGCATCTCTCGCCATTACCTGAGATCTTGTTTGCTGGAATTATAACCATGGAAAACAATTCTTTTATTTTTTTAACACCCAAAAGGATTTTAAAGGAGACCATTTCTGGAGTACAAGGAAAACAACCTAATATTTAGGTTCATAGGTAGGTACTAGTCTATTGGCCCTAGGGCCTATATAAGCCTAGTCAAACGGTACCCTGGCTTTTGCCACCCAGGAAAATTATTTTCCTGTGCCCCTGTCAAGCAGAGCCACAGAAGTGATCCCTGGGGTGAATTTCCTATCTCCCATCCAATCATCAATATTTTTCTTGAAAAGTGCTAATGAGGAGCTTTGTTTGATATAGATAGGTAGTTTGTTCCAGAGTATGGGAAGTCTCTGAGATAGGAATCTATCCCTCCATCATGTTCTGTTTATTGTGGTGACAAGGTTTAGATCCCTAGAGCGTGTAGCTTGGAGGGATTGGGATTTCTTTACGTGGAGCATGTCCAACAGCTCTGGGTTTGACATAGCTTTGTATGTTAGGCAGAGATTGCCTCTGAGTAGGCGATATGTGAAAGAGTAAAGCTGGAGTTTTTTTTAGACGGTCTGTGTAGGGCACCTGTTTGAGGCCGGTAATCCTCTTTGTGAGGTATTTCTGTGGCCGCCTCAAATTTCTTCCCGTACAACCAAGAAACCCAAGGAAGGGGATGGAGGGAGATGATGGTAGGAGAGATGAAAAATCAACAATACACATGGAATATTATGGTGAGTACATTAACTTCATCTGATCATCAATTTTCATCTCATACTCGCATATGGGATTGAGTCCCAGGCTACCTTTACCCTGGGTGGACTCGCGGGAGAATGTACCTCAGAACCATCGCATCAAAGGAGGCTCTTCCCCTGGAGAAGAACTCTAACTTGTAATGAGTGAGAAAGGTATAAGACTGCAGATGTGGGCCATCATGCTGATAGAGTGAGCTCAAATGGATTTGAGAGGTTTCATGCCTTTTGAGATGTTAATGAAGGAAATGCAACTAGAAAACCATACTGAAAAGGTAACTTTAGAAACTGGTTGTTCTTTCCTAGAGCCTGCAAAGGCAATAAACAATTGGCTTGCTTTCTGGAATGCTTTAGTTTTATGTAAATAGAAACGCAATTGTCTATGAACATCTAACAAGTGCAGGACATATTCGCCCTTATTACTAAAATTAGGGAAGAAAACGGGCAAATGTATAGTCTGATTAATATTTGTTTGTGAAACAACTTTGGGCAAAAAAAAAGAGGGGTTGGTATGCAAAGGGACACTGTCTTTATGAAAAAACAAATTTGGAAGCTGGGAATATAGTGTCTGAATTTCTGATCTCCATCCCGCAAATGTGATAGTCATCAAAAATATAGTTTCCAGCATAGGATCTTAATATCACAAGTTGCTGCAGGTTCGAAGGGAGTTGAACAATCAGACGTGGTACTAAATTAAGGTTGCAAGGGGGAGAAGGACCCTTGTGGGGAGGTCTTAACATGGTCCCTTTTAAGAAGGCTTTGCAAAGTTTGTGGGAAATGAGAGATACATTGTCTATCCCAAAGTGAAAATTTGAAATGGTTGCTAACTGGACCTTAATAATAGAAGCCGCAGCTCCCTTACTGAAAAGATAGGCTAAAAATTCTAGAACAGAGTGAATAGGAGATGTGAGAGGATCCATATTGTGTTGTTGTGCCCAAATTGCAAACCTCAATTTACTCCTATAGTTTTTTTGAGTGGATGACTTATGGGAAGACATCAGAATATGACGGACCAGGGAGGACAGCATAGCTTGTCTGGCAATCAACAGAACTGGAGAAACCAAGCAGTCAGGTTGAGGTTATGAAGATTGGGGTGAAGCATTCCTGTTAGGTGCAACAGTAGGTCTGGGAAAGGATTCAAGAATCCAGGGCTACTTTTGTAGATGAGGCCAGAGGAAAGGAAACCAGATTTGTCAAGGCCAATACAGGACAATGAGGATTACTGCTCTCTTCAACCTGTTGGCTTTCTGAAGGAATTTGGGAATCAATGGAATGATAGGAAAGGCATACGATATACTGGGAGGCCAATGGTGTATTTGAGCATCCCTCGGGGACTGCCCTGGTGGAGGAATTAGGGTGAAGTAGCTGCTGCATTTGTTGTTTAGGGGAGAGGCAGAGAGGTCACTGCCAGGCTGGCCCCATGTGCAGAAAATGTTCTTCACTACATTCTGGTTGAGGGATCATTCATGAGGCATGAGAATGGCTCTGCTCAACTTGTCCACTATAACATTTCACCTTCCCAGAATGTGCATTGCTATAAGAAAGCGATTGAATGAGACTGGTCATTGCCACACTCAGTGCTTCTCAACACAGAGGGCATGATCTAGTTCCTCATTGCTTGTTTATGTACCATACCACTGACATGTTCTCACTGAATCGCTACCATCCCCAGAGGAAGAATAGGCTGAAATGCTTGCAACACTAGAAGCACTGCCCTCATCTCCCCGATATTTGTGGAGCTTGACTTCATCCATGGACCGTGTTCCTTGGACCATCTTCCTCAGGTAATGAACCCCCACCCTATCTGGAAAGCATCCATGGTCACAGTAGCCGGTGGTTGAGGAGGACAAATGGTCGACCTTGTATCACCTGTTCTGAAAAAATCCATCATGAAAGATTATTTTTGCATATGTCTGTTATAAAAATTTGGTGAGACATTGGTTGGTGAATTATTGACCATTGAGCAGCCAGAAGCCATTCCAGGATTTGCATGTGAAACCAGGCTAATGGAACCAACACAATCACTGTGGCCATACAGTCTAATGCCTGTAGAACATGGTGGGCAGCTACCTTCTTATTCCTGATTAACCTTGAAGTTTGCCATCTGATTGTGAAACTTCCTCCTTCCAGAGTGTTAATCATGAGTGGTGTCTAGTAGTGCCCCTATGAACTCTAGTGTTTGAGTGGGTTCTAGGTGAAATTTTTGGTAATTTATGGTTATGCCTAACTCAGAACAAACTTGAAGAACAGAGTCTCTTCTACGGATAAGTAGATGCCTGGTTGGGGTGGATTATGAGCCAGTCATCTAACTAAGGAAATACCTGGAATCCTTGATGTCTCAAGTGAGCCGCAACCTCTGCCATGCTTTTGGTGAACACTCTGGGGGTGGTAGTGAGACCAAAAGGCAGTGCTCTGAATTGGTAATAACTGGCTCCCAGTTGGAAGTGTAGATATCCTCTGAAGTGTCTTGTCCATTTTTATATGGTAGTACGCATCCTGAAAATCTAGAGCACATCCAATCGTCCTGTTACAGAAAAGGAAGTACGGAATGCACTGTGACCATTCAGAACTTGCAACAATGAACTGACTTGTTCAATCTACTGAGATCAAGAATTGCTCTCCAGTACCCTGTTTTTATTGGAACCAAAAAGAACCTTGAGTAAGTTCTGAATCCTCTCCGATCTTGGGGGACCTCTTGGATGACTCTTTTTTCAGCAGTTTTTGAATATGAATGACTACCTGATCCTTTTGACTGGGTGGAATGTCTGGTATTTTCTCATTGAGTGGGTTGTTGAAAAAAGGGAATTAGGTATCCCCTGGATATTATCCTCTTCACCCACATATCCGAAGTTATCTTTTGCCAGGCTCTCCAGTGCAGGGATAGTCGACCTCTGATTGCCTCCAGAAGTGAACAATCAGGCCTCCTTTCAGGAGCATGGAAAGGGCTTCCCGAAGAAAGACTCTACGGACCTCCTCTGCCATGAGGGTGACGTCTTCCATTACTGTTTCCCCCTCTGCCTCTGGGGGAAAACTTTCCACATGTGTCTTGGTAGGACCCTTGAGAATTCTTGAACCACATTTTTCTGCTGCCTCTCTGGGTCTTAGGATAAGATCTCTGAGGAGCCAAGAAATCTATGCCCATGGCAGAAAGAGTCTTACCTTCCTTTTGCACCTGGATAGTATATCTTTGACTTTGGGACCAAAAAGAGATGTGCTGTCAAATGGAGCATTGACGAACAAAGACTTAAAAGGTTCCACAAAGTTGTGAAAGCACATGCTTCCTCATAGAGATGCAGGAACCGGCTGCTCTGCTTGCTCATTCAGCTGCATGCATGATGAGCCTCATGGAAGAGTTGGCTAGAGAATGTAGGGTGTTTAACTGGGAAGCTACTTTCTCTTTAGCCCCCCTCAGCTACTTCCTTCAAGGGTATCTGAAAGCTCCTTGATCAGATCCCTTTGTAACCTGATGAAATGCGAAAGATAATTCAGTCACTGCAAGGCAAAGGTCCCTGAAGAGAACACCCATTTCCTATCATCCTAGAATCCTTATTAGGAGGATGGATAGTTGAACTCTCCTTGGAAAGTTTCTTCTTGGTCACTATCACCACAACCATGGCATCTATTGCAACCCCTTTTGTCCAGAAGGCCTTGTCAGAGGGAGTAGTTATAATTTTAGGTCTCCGGGGAACAGGCTCAATGTAATCCAGGGTCCTGCTGAGAGATCAAATCTATGAGCTCATCAGTGGGTGGAGTCACCCAGGAGGTAGATGGGCAGGAACCAAAGGCAGGCAGGTACACTGACTCCTAAGGTGAAGGATTGCTGGACTGCCAACCACCTCTCTCTTTCAGAAGCTCAAGAATCTTCCCAAAGGAAACATCCTCAAGGGGCAACCATGGGGATCCTTTTCCCTCATCGGGGTCAGTGTCTTCCATGGCTGACTCCTCCATGGAGTCCAAATGCTTCCTCTTGCAAAGTCTCTTCCAACGGACCTCCTCAGTAGGGTATGGGTATCCTGGTGCCTGAGGTCCCACTGTCCCTGTGGAACATAGTGGTAAGAAGAAGAAGAATGCAGGATATCTTGCTGGGGTTGTGGATCCGGGGGGGGGGGGCAGATGACCTTTTAGATACAGTGGCAGCTATAGCCCTCTCCAAAGCCCCAAAGGCTGACTGCTCCGAAATAGATGAGGATGCCGGCTCTGACAAGCCATCCTTTCAGGATTGGGTCCCCTCCAGTCCAGAAGACAGTTTGCCAGGGGTTGAAGCCAGAGCATAGTTCACCTTCTCCAAAGCCCCGAGGTGCATCGACTGCTCCGAAAACCTGGGAGTTGAGTAGACACGAGGTTCACTATTGTCCTGGGAATTCTCCAGCTCCAAAAAGATGAAGAGCTCTGAGTGAAGGTCTGATCCAAGGTAGAGGACATTTTCGGATCAAAGCTGAAAGGCACTGGGCATATTGGATCTGACATCTCTGAAGCTTGCCCTGAAGTTGGAGGAGGAGGGAGTGGATGATTTAGACAGACCTAGCACCATAAGAGTCGAGATGGACTTAGTGATGCCCTCTGCCCACCAAATCTTCTGTATCATCCTTTTCACATCTTCAGTCAGGCTCCTCATTGAATTGGAAGAGGAGGCAGATGGGGACCTTGGTCTGGATAAGAAGGGAGAAAGCACCCTCAATGGAACCGATCAAAGGTCGCAGAGTACCATGTCTTTGGTAGTATCAAGATAGGCTTAAAGGGATTAGTTGTCAGACAGGACATCAACAGATCCAATCTATCCTTACTAGGCAGATTGGAGATGAAGAAGCTGGTTTCAACAAGGTAGAGGTCAGTGCCGAAGGCTGCAACTGGGTCACAGACTCAAGAGGCTTCGGAGATAGACATTTTTGGTTTTGGCTCCGAAGGATCCATCGGTGCTGAAGAGGGTCTCTTTTTACCTTTTTCAGAGGATTTAGAGGAAAGAGATTAAGCAGGGCTCAAATGAGCTGATTTTGTCTTTGTGGAGGAGTTAGATTTCTCTCTACTGCCAGAAATATCTTCCCCAAAGGCCGAAGGCAACATTCCTCTCAAGATAAGCTTATTTTTCTCTCCACTAAATCTCGATGACTAAAGAGTGACAAATCGCATAATTCTCTTGCAAGTGAAGGGGGCCAAGACAATAGACACACAGTGAGTGCATGTCCCTAAAAGGGATCTTCTGCCCACACTTTGTGCATTTTTTTTAAAACCAGCAGGTTTCTCTTATTTCTCCACCATAATGCAAGGAAAAGGAACAAGCAAACAATCCACTCACACAGACACATGCACCCAGAGAAAATTCAGCAAAACAGAGGTTTTTTTTTTTTTGTAATAAAAAAAATAGAGGTAAAAGAAAGGGGAGAACTACTAACAATAGTAGTTAAAGAGACGCATTTAAAGGTAAAAGCAGAGAGAAGTAACCTATAAAAAACTGTTACTTGTGGGAAAGTGGAAGGGAATGAGAGAAAAGAAACAAAAGTAACCTAATTAAAAATGGTTACTGTAAAGGATGGTTGAAAGGGAGAGATAGGAAAGACTAACTACACTTCTTAATATGACTTGATAACCAAGAGCTAGCTGACCAGACCACATCTTCGCAAAGTGGCAAACAAGATCGGAGGTAAAAGGGAGAGATACATTGTGGGTAAGGGGAGGTTATCCAAGAACTTTTTGGTTGCCACAAGCTTGGTAATGGCAGAGTCAGATCCTATTGATTGGATCCAGACTCCATATGTGAGGATGAGATGAAAAATTGACAATATCAGATTAAAAGTTTCTTACCCTCTGTCCATCCAACCATCTCTCCTCCTTATCACCTGGAACTGGGTTGGAGAAGGCAAAATTATTTTTAGCTGTTTGAACCATAGGAGTGATGGCAGCATGATCAGCTGCTAAGATGAGAATAGAAAAAAATAGCTTTGAAACTCTATGCAATTTACCTGCTTTTTCGTGAAATGATGGGAGATAATCAGGACCATTACAGGCAGCTTTTAGGGCAGCCTCCAAAGCAGGCACAATAGGAGGAATAGGTGCAGAATTAGGGATGTCTTCTCCAAGTAAATCATCTAATCTGTCCAACTCTGGGGACATCTGTCTGTTCCCAAGCAAATTCATCCCTCAGTAAGAAAATAGTCTCAGGAACAGAGAAATCTTCCATAACTGCCACTTCATGCTAACTATCCGCAGAATCAGATTCTTAGGCTATAGAATCTTGGGATGAGATAACTATGTCTCTGTCAAAATCATACTACTCTAAAAATGCATCCAATTGTTTAGAAAGAGGAGCAGGAGTATTAGTAGAAGGAATATAGCACCCATAATTGGCTGGATGCAATATACTCCTTGCCAGAGGAAGAACATCATTTTTTCAGACAGAAACCATTTCTTTATTTTCAATATGAATAACTTTTTTTTGTACATCCCTAAGGAGTGGGGGACAGCATATCATCCTGAACAAAAGGTCTCTTTCTGGGTACCTCAAGAAGATCCTGTCAAAGTATCTCCCATACTTAAACTAGATGGCTCTGCCTTGCCCATGTATGGCACTGGAACTGCTACAGAGGACATGCCCGACCTCTGCTCCATAGTGGTCAGCGAAGCTAGAGCAAAGGGATTCAGGAAATAGGTAAGTGGCATGAGGAACTACTACTGATCACTTCGGAGTCACCCATTGTCAGGTGAAGTACTCTAATAGCTCACATGGAAGGCATGAACTCATGCTTTGTTTTTTTTTTTTTTTAGGTAAATTAAGACGACTGCCAACAGGACCAGGGTAAATGTCCACACTGTAGATGGGGAAGAAGCCTGACTGGCAGTAAGGTATGTCTAAAGTAGTCATTTGGATGGTAGGTTGTCACTAGTAAGCGTAAACAGCACACATCCATTACAGTCCAGTCAAAATTATCCCACAACAAAGTAACACAAGCAGAAAACAAGAATTCCCTGGTAAATAAATAAATTAGCTGCCCTGTAAAATCAAGTGAAGTGTTAGCAAACCAAATATAAGGACAAGCATTCATATAAAATCACATTATTCTCCCAGAAAAAAAAAACTTTCCAACTGTCCAAAAGACAACTTAAATATAGCCCTAGGGCACTATATGAAAGCCAATGCCTCAAACTATCCCTAGAGAGACAGTAACTGTAGTTGAGGAATATTGACTGACATGCCTGAAAAGCCATTATTCTTAAAGTGACATACTATTTACCATAAAAATCAGACAACAAACGCACAAAAATAATAATGAAAATATGATTTGTCCAGAAGGGATCCCCAAAAGTTGTCTTATTTGTCTGACAGGAAGCCTTGGATGACTGCTATACCACAGAAGTCTCAGAGATTAATCTGCATGAGGTGACAAGAAATACTGAAGATATACTTTTAGACTCTCTGGCTGCGTTTCTATTTTCCTTCATAAGGGATTAATCTAAAGACAGCCAGAGTGATTGTGTGTAGGGCTTAGAGCTTTGGGAATTTGGGCAGGTGATGTACCCTTGGCAAGGACACAACCAATAGGCTACTGCAGCAGCGAGAATGATGGACATTCTCAGTTGTCTGTGAATAAGTAGTTTATGAAGGATGTACACTCCCCCTATTGCAGTGGTTAAAAAAGTAAACAGGCAAATGTATTGCTTGAATCTAGTAAGATTCTGATGTGACCTTGGGGATAAAATATGGGTTCATTTGTAGGGAAACCCTGTCTTTATGGATGATTAGATGAGGGAGAGTTGAAGGCTAATTCTGAAAAAAAAATTGCAGGAATGATTGTAACCAAAATAGGCTTTCAAATCAGAAACTAACTGTGTAGAAGCTGGCTCAAGAGGACATTCTGTTATGGTTTTTAAAACAAAATTAATGTCACAGAGAGAAAACAGTTTTGCATCTGGTGGGCACAAAAGGAAATCTGCTTTACACAGTTTATAAGAAGCTATGGAGTGACAAGTCAAAGCTATTATCATAGCTGGATATGGATATCAGTTGAATTTTGATCAATTAGTGTCTAAATCAAACAAATGGAAAAGAAACTGAAGAATCTCAGGAATGGAAGCAGAAAATGATCAATGTCCTGAAAAGATGCCAAAACAAAAAAAAAACCTTTTCTATTTGCTTCTGTGAGTGGATTCTATTTGTAGAGTATGCAAGTGACACTACAAGATAATAAAGGGCTTCTGGCCATTCAGGGAAGAGGAGAACCCCATTGGTTCACTAGAGTCGGGGAAAAACTGCACAAGGCACTTTGGATGTGTGAGACAGAAAATCCATATGGGTATGTGGAAGACAAGGACATATTAGGTGAGGCCTTAACAAGGGAAACCAAATTTGCCACTATCAGTGTGGAGCAATGAGTATTACAGCACAAATTTGCCATGGTCAATATGGGGCAATGAGGATTATAATGGCTTTGCATGCTGCAGCTTTCAATAAGAATTTTGATATCAGGGGAAAAGGTGGGAAGGCACAGAGAAGTCTAGTAGTCCAATGGCCAACTGGAGCATCTCTTAGGGATTGTCCTTCTGGAGGGTTCATGGTGAAGTAGCTGTATTTAGTGGTGAGGACACATTTTATCAAGGTTTGCCCCAGCAACTGAAAAGTTGATGGCTACTACTGCATTAAGAAACCACTTGTAAGGACTCAAGATGGATCTGTTCAGCCTGTCTGGAAGGTAGTTTAGCTGGTCCTTCCCAGAATATGCACAGCATTCAGCAAACAATGCAAAGTGATTGCCAATTACCAAACCCTCATGGCCTCTTGACAGAGGGGGTTAGACATGGTCCTGCCTTGCTTTTTCAGGTACCAGATTATGGGCATGTTGTAAGTCTGTATGGTGATCACTCCTAGAGTTAAAGGTCCTGAAACTTCTGTGGTGCTAGGAGGACTGCGCTCATCTCCAGGATAATGCTGTGAAGGCTGACCTCTGTCTGATTCCATGTTCCTTGGACCATCGTACTCTCAAAATGCTCCCCACCCCAGCAGATGAACCAATGGTGACTGCTGCTATCAGAGGAGGAAAAATGAAAGGTTTCCCTGTGTGAATTTTGGAGGTCATCCACCATTTCAAATGAGCCCTGTACAGGTGATGGATGATAATAGGTGTAGAAGGATTGTACAAAATCTGAGACCACTGAGCTCTGAGGAGCTACTAAAGAATATACGTGTGAAATTGAGAAAACTGTATTATAACTATGCTGAAGACCATCAGTCAGATATTCAAAGAGCCAAAGTTGCTGGAGATGACTGATTAAGAACAGTCTGGATAAAAAGTCTGGGAGACTGAATTTGCTCTGATAGGAGGCTTACTATGTACTCTATGGTGTTCAGAAGGCATCCAACAAACAGGATGGACTGAACTGGTTAAAGATTTGACTTTCATAATTTATCAAAATACCTAAGGATAGGTTGAGATGTAGCAAGTAGTGTCTGACTTTGATAAGAGATGTAGCAACAAGGAGACAATCATCCAATATGGGAAATTACAGGTGTGTAAGTACGCTTACCATAACTGTAGATGTTTTAATAGATCACTGCTGCAGTAGCTTAAGCCAGTATACCAAAGCCCTTAGATCGTGTATGTGCCATACATCACATGCATGATTCCTATACAGGATGCAAGGCATAAAAGTGATGTATGGATGCAGTTGTCCAGAACTGAATTGCCCCATTAGAGAACAGTCGCCAAAGAACAAAAAGAGGCTACACATATCCAGAGGGAGAAAATACAGATGGAAAAGGGGGGCCCCTCAGCTAGGAAGATAACTAAAGCAAAGTCCAAAAGAAGAGAGAGATGGAGGGAGGGACCAAATACTGCAACAGTGAAAAGGAGGACATCTACTGTTATGGTAAGATTTTACACAACTGTAGTATGGCCTTCTATAGCACTGTTGCAGTATTCTTCACCTTAGGGATAGTACAAAAGCTCAAGATAAGGAGTGGGAAGTGCCATCAACAAATCCATGCAGGATGTCCCTAGCAAAGCCTGCACTGACCCTAGAAACCATATCCAATTTATAATGCTTAGTAAAGGTATGCATATGCACTGAAAACCAAGTAGCAGCTTCAAGGATGGAATTGGTATCCAAACCCTTGAAATAAAGCACCAAAAGAGGCAACAGCCCTGGTGCAATGATCTTAAACTGAAGAAGATGGATACTTGCCATAAAAGAATAGCAAAATGAAATGGCCTTCGATATACAGGAGGAGATGGTTTGCTTGGAAACAACCAAACCCAATGTCCTGGAAGGAAACCAAACAAAAAGTTGGTCAGATTTATAAATGACCTTAGTTTTATTCAAACACCACATGAGCCGTCTATGCAAATCCAAGGTATGCAGGACCCTCTCACTAACAGGCTGAGAAGTAAAAAAGGAAAGTTATTGTATTGCCTGATTTAAGGAAAACTCATTAACAACCTTTGGCATAAAAGAGGCACCCCAGCTCTGTGAAAAAAAAAAAAAAAACAAAAAAGGAGGAATAACCATAAGGGCCTGAAGCTCAGAAACCCTCTGAGCAGAAGTAAGATTAAGCAACAAGACAGTCTTCCAGGTACAATATTGCAGAGAAGCTGAGACTGCAGGCTCAAAAGGAGCCTAAGACAACTTTTCCAAAACAAAATTAAGGTCTTAAGGGGGAGGAATAGGTTTTCTTGGAGGCCAAAAATGTAGTATACCTTTAAGAAAATGTTGGACCTCAAAACAAGAAGCCAGAGGAGGATTCAAGGGCAGACAGGCAGAAATAACTGACAGATGGGCCCTTACAGAAGAACAGGCCAAACCATATAGGATCAACTCGCACCAATAGGACACAGCCAGAGGAACCCCCAATGAAAAAAGGATTCAGGTTAAGTTGCTGAATCCATCACTCAAATTCTCTTGTGTGACAAGGAAGGAGAAGCAATCTGAAACCCAGAGGATGGCAATGCTGAAGCCAAACTGACTTGAGATGCCAGTGAAGCTTCCACTAATGCAGTTTGGCAAAAGGGAGCATTGGAAAAGAGGAGGCCATGAATCTCTGAGCCGGAAGAAACTCCCTCTTTGGAATGGCAGACAGAGAAAGGGCAGACTGAAAGAACGCCATCAAGGACAAAGCCTATGGAGCTGGAAGAGAGGCCAATATTAGCACTGTCTAAATCCTGCAGCACAGATGCACATGATCCTGAGGAGGAGTCGCACCAGATTTCTGGAAGCTGATAATGAACCCCAGACTTTGAAGGAGAGATATGGTGAACTCCAGAGCCTGTAAATCTCAAATGGGAGAAGGTGCTTGAAGCAACAGGTTATCTAAATAGGAAAAAATCAGAATGCCTAGGAGCCTGCAAAAATCAATCACAGGAGATGGGCATTTTTAAATACCCTTAGGGCAGTAGAGAGGCCAAAGGGCAAAGGAGAGAACTGAACATAGAGAAAGAAACAGTGAAATGCAAAACCAAACCTTCCTGAAAAGAGGGTGAATAGGAATATGAAGCTAAGTATTCTTCAAGTTCAAGGACACCAGAAAAGCCTGGGACAGCAACAAAGGAAACAAGGTTTGAAGAGAAAGTATCCCAAAGGAAGGAACATTTAGAAAAGTGTTTTACAAGGAGGGATCCAGAATAGGCCTCCAAGTGCCCTACCTTCGAAGAAGCAAGAACATTTTTGAGAAGAACCCCTTTCTTACTTGGGAAGGAGAAATAGGCTGAAAAGATGTCTGGTCCACCAGGGACCCAAGAACGTCTGAGAAATGAAGCTGCTCTTGAGGAGGTTGAAGACTCCCTGAAAAAGGAGGGAGAGACTTCCACACCATGACGTAACCCTGATGGATGATGGACAGAACCCAAGAATCTGAAATGATGTGTTGACAGTTTGGAAGATGGAGGGAGAGCTGAAGAGACAAGGAAACTGGCCATGGGTTGGGGCAAATGTTAAAGAGAGGTAGGCTTGTCAGATAAAGAGGGCTTCAGGAGCCTAAGACTTTGCAGGAATAGGTTGTCTACCACCCTTACTGCCTGATGAGTCTGCCTGCAAACAAAAGCAGACCTAGTTGCATAGCTCATCTGGAACATGGGGATCATCATCAGCCCCCTTTTTCCCATTTTTTTCTACATGGTGTCAGGGTATCGTGTTAACTGTCACCAACTCTCTCAATTCAGTGCCACACTCCTGCTTTCTTCAACCCTCATGCCTGACTGTCACAGATCTTCTTTCATCCATCTCTTTGCTGGACATCCTCACTTCCTCTTACCTACTTCCTGTCTGTCCCAAAGCTTTCTCACCAGACTGTCTTCTGCTTTTCTACATGTGCCCAAACCACTGTAATCTGTTCTCTCTGATATTTTTGCAATTGGAGCTACTTTGGCTCCTGCTCATATGTCTTCATTTCTTCATCTGTCCCACAGTGTGCATCCTACCACATTTCTCAGGCACTTCATTTCCATTACCTCTAGCTTCTTCAACTGTTCTGCCTTAACTACCCAGGTTTCTGTACTATACAGTAGTATTTGTCACACCACTGTCTTGTACACTTTTCTATTCAGCTTCTTTGGCATTCTTCTGTCAGACTACACCTGATACTCTATGCCAGTTGGCTGCAGCCCCTCTGATTCTAGCTCTGACCTCTTCATTCAGACTAGCCTTCTCCTCAACCACCCCTCCCAGATACTTGAAGCTGTTTACCTGTTCCACTATCTTCCCTACTCTCTCTATTCTCAGCTTCTTCTGATTTCCCCAATTTGCTGCCATTACCACCATCTTATTTGTGCTTAGTTTCATCCCATGTGCCTTCAAATTTGCATTCCCTTCTTCTATCCTTTGCTGACATTCTAGCTCAGAGTCTGCCTGTACTGCTACATCGTCTGCATACAGTAGCTTTGTTGATCTGTCCCCTCCAACCTGTTTGCTAATGTAGTCCATCACCAGTATGAACAGCAGTGGGCTCAGAACTGAACCCTGGTGTACACCCACTCCCACTGGGAACCCTCTGTGAGGCCGAACACTGTTCGTACTTGAATCACTGGGTCCTTGTATATAGCCTGCACTAATTCTACCAATGTTTCTGGGACTTCAAACCACCGCAGTACTGCCCAGATCAGCTTTCTTGGGACCTTGTCATATACTTTCTCCAAGTCTAGAAACACCCAGTTGGACTGTCCCCTCATCTCTAGCTTCTTCTCAAGTATCTGTCTCAATGCAAACACTGGGGCAATTGTGCTGTATCCTGATCTGAATCTGAACTGCTCATCTCCCATCTAACATTCTACTACTCTGAGTATCCATTTATCAATCTCCCTCTCCAGACCTTTCATGCAATGTGGTAGGAGTTTGATGTCTCTTTACTGCCCACAGTTGTGGATGTCCCCTTTGTTCTTGTTCACTGGCATGAGTATTCTTATTCTCCTGTCATCTGGTATATGCCTTTCTCTCCACACTGCTGTTAGTACCCTCAGGAGCCATTTCTCCCCTATGTCACCCAGCATCTTTATCATATCTGCTGTGACCTCATCTGAGCGTGCTGCTTTCCCTGACTTCATCTTCCTTAGTGCTGTTCTTACTTCTTCTAAGGTGGCTTCTGCTTCTTCTCTCATCATAGGCTGTTTCTGGGGCAGTACACCTTCTGTGGGGTTTTCTTCATTCAGAGGCTGCTGGAAATACTCCTTCCTTCTGCCTTTGATGTTCTGTGGACTAGTGAGCAGGTTGTTGCTGGCATCCCTTATGAAGGGTGTCTATCTTCTTTATCTTTCTGTCTTTGCCTTGCAACCTGATATAGTTTCTTTGTGCCCCTAAGTAAGTCACTTTCCAGAAGGTACAGTGCCTCCGATGCCCTAATTCTTTGCTATTGCAACTTCTTTCTTAGCTTCTTTGTTAGCCAACCAGTAATTATTCTTAGCCTGGTCAGTCTTTTCCATCTCCCACTTCTTCCTGAACTCCTACTTTCTTTTTATGACTTCTGCATTCCACCACCAGCTTTCCTTATGTACCTTATTTCCATACCTGGCTTGGCCACATACCTTTTCTGTAGTCCTAACACATACTGTTTTTAGGTGCTGCCACTCTTCAACTCCACCTATTTCCTCCTCTTCTTGGGGTGCTAGAGCCCTGAGTAACTCCTTGAACTGCTGTACTTTCTCTCCAGTCAACTTCCAGGTCTTCAGCCTGGTTTCTGTTGACCTTAGAGCCTTTTCTGACCACTGTTTGCAGCTGATTGTGGCAACTATTGGCTTATGCTGTGGGCCGACTGTTTCACTGGGAATGACTTTGCAATCATGGATTCTACCCCAGTGCCTTTTCCTTACTAGAAGGAAGTCTACCTGAGTTGCATGTTGGCTACTCTTCTATGTGATCTTGTGACTGCCTCTTTCTGAACCACGTGTTGGCTACTATCAAACCAATTTGCCAGATAGAAGTCTAGAATGGCTTCTCCTCCTCTCTTCCTGTTTCCCCACCCATGTGGACCAAGGCAATCCTCATATCCTGTTCTGTCTGCCCTGATATGTGCTTTCAAGTCACCCATTATCAACACCAATTCATGTTGTCCTGCTTTATCTAGTAGGTCCTGCAAATGCTGTCTGAATGCACTCTTTTCCTCACTATCACAACCCTGCTGTGGGGCATAGGTTGCAATTATGAATACTTCCCTATCATTACACTGGAGTCTGATTACCATGAGTCTGTCATTAATTCTGATGATATCCCTCACTGCCTTCTGAAGCCTGTCTCTCACCACAATTCCTGCACCATCTCTAGCCTGTCCCCCACCAGAGTAGACTCTGGATCCAAAGCCAAGTGACTTTGCTGCACTGCCCTTCCAACTCGTCTCTTCGATACATAGGATATCCATCCTTCTCTGTATCATCACGTCATCCACTTCCAAACTACATCCGGCCAGCGAACCTACATTAAGCGTAGCAATTCTCAGTTCATGTTTGGTAGAATGGTTGATTTTATGTCCAGCTTTCACTCAACAGAGCTATCCCAGGTAACCCAGGCTGGGCAACTAGACACCAGCCAACAGCTTATTGACCCAGGGCTGCTGGGCTTTATGGTGGGCACACAATGACCAATACAGGCACAGATAACCCTGCCACCATTAGCAAGGGTCCCTGGCATGGGTCAGAGAGTAGGCCAGGTCCTTGACCCACTTATCACCATTAACTACCCATGCCCAATTTTGTTGACATTAGTCAACATGACCGAATCACCTACAGCCATATTTTACACCATCGAGTGGCTAGCCCTGCCATGGTGCACAGTCTGTGATCCATATTCTCCTATCTTGAGGATACTGCGCACCACAGTAGATGCCCAAAGCGGTTGGTCTGAACAACTTTTCCCCCTACAGGGCACCATGTAGAGTCTGTGTTGCTGCCCACAGCTCCATTCATTGGTGAGTTTGAGATGGAAACACTCAGCATGTTTTTTTGGGCATGGGAGAAACCCCCCAAGACACAGGCAGAACATGTAAACTCCAAACAGGCATTGGTCAGAGGTCAGGATCGAACCTTTTACCTTGTGCATGGGAGGCGAAGACCTTAACCATTAAGCCATCTGGTCTCATCTGAACTCGGGGATGGGGACACAAAAGTGTTAAAGGTCCTGCAAAGCATTACCTCGCTCCTGGAGAGACTTACATATATCAACAGCAACCATCCCCCAAAGCCACTTTTGTTATCCAAAGGAGCACCTAGCAGCTTGGTCTTAATGATTTCAGTGAATGACTGAAGATGAATCCCAGAATAATGCCTCATGAGAGATCCAAATACAGCACATCTGCAAGAGACATTACCAGCATTATAGTTGCAATTGGGATAGTGGCAAGCCACCTGAGAGGTAGAACCCAAAATAGAAAGAGAAGAAAACTTTCCTTCAGAATCAGAGAGGTCAGAAATAACCTGACAAGCCTGGGCAATCAAGACCATAGCATATCTGGTCATGTGGGTCTGGTAATTAATGGCCCTAAAGGCTAAGGTGGCAACAGTATAGACCATCTATCCAATCCTCTTTATGGCTCTATTGTCCTTATCTGAAAGTGGGACGTTGGTAGAGGGCAAAAGCTTAGAAGGCTTGTCTGAGGAGAATGAATGACACCACAGCAGGATAAGCAGAAGGATAATCCTAAGGTAACCTTGCAAAACCTGTCCCCTTTCTTGGAAACAAGGGCTCAGAATCATGAATCTTTGAGGCAGCTATAAAGGTACCAAACAAAAACACAGGAGGTCCTGCAGAAGATTTAAGTGTGTCAACTTGAAGCAACTCATAGTACCTCTTTTGGATATCAGACACCTGAGAAGAATCCCAGTTGAAGTATTTCATCAGCCTGGCTACTGTGTCCTCAAAAGACATCTCCTCCAAAGGAGACTCAGGGCTAATGGATTCTTCTTCAGAGCCATAAGCCAAGGGAAACAGCATTTGAGAAGAATAAGTTAAAGACCCCTCATCAAACTCTGAATCTTCATCTATAGAATAAGGTTCCCTAGGTCTCTTAGTGGTAGAAGTCTAAGGTGGAGTAGGCACAGAAACCCTTTGGGTAGGCTTCTTGGTCATTAAACAATTAAACAGGCCCTAACTAAACTCCTAGTATTCCCTTTGAGGGTCCTTATGACAAACAGAAGAATGTTTGGTCATCTGCTATTTCTTGGTAGAGACATCAGCCCTGAAAAATTCCACAGGTATCCCTGACGAGATTCAGAGTACCTGACACCTCTTCCATGATCTGAATCTGTGAAATCCCCCTAGGTTCTTCCAAGATACCCAACAGCGGTTCCCCCTCAACATCCAGAAAAAATGCCTACAAAGCAAAAAGGAAGGATCCATACCAGCTTCCGATGAGGTCATGACAGACGAATCCGATGTCACCACCAGACAGCCTACAGAGATATCACTCACTTCTAGAGAGACATCCAGTGGTAGCTGGAGACTTCTTGCTAATTGGTAGTAGCTCAGGGTTAACTGGTTTCATCATGCTACCCCAGGTCAACTGTTTAAGCTGCTGTTTATTGAGATAAGTGGCCAGGGAAGACAACCAGCTCTTAAGAGTCTTAGGCACAAATGCTTTACAAATAGTATAGGAAGTATGGTCATGGGAGTCATCCAAACAAAACATATGCTGTTCGTGACAATCCTTATGGGGAATCTGCCTCCTACACTGACATTTTCCTTAACAAAAAGAAAACGAGACCTATAATAAAGAAAAAAAAAAAAGACCCCAGTGAGGCAGTTATATGATGGCTACACATCAGCATACCAAAGAGGGCTAAGATGAATGAACGATGATGGTATTCATATTGGCAACAAAGAAGTTCAGGATAACTGTGCCCCTACATCAGTTATGCCCTATGTCCTGTATGGCAGCATGTGTGTGACGTGCAGTGCATACAAGATCTAAAGGATTTGATATATTTGGCCGGATGTTGGGCTATTCTAGACACAAAATCCCCAAGGTGAATAATACTGCAGCAGTGATATAGGGCATACACTGTTGCCAGGACCAGAAGGGGTTCATCACCACTATCTTTGGGGAGTACTTCTAGAACTTAAGAAGATGGACTCTGAATATCAGTGGAAAAGGTAGGAAAGCATACAGGAACATTCCCATCCATGGAATATGAAGGCTTCTGCCTTTCAGGCCTGTTTGCAAGGAATTCTGGAGCAGAATTTCTCAAGTATCTGTTCTTAAGAGGCAAATTGATCTGTTTAAGATGTTCTCCATAGTTTGCTCAATTTATGGAAGACCGCAGGTGTAATTTCTATTCATGGGGATCTGGCCTTGTCCTGGTCAGCCTGTGTGCTACAGTGTTTTGTTCTGATAGTATACAAGAACCCTGAAGAGTAGAGCTGCAATGAGCTGCTTACTCTGGGCTATCATGCTAAGTCTGTAAAGAGAGGAAGATTTCATACCTCCTTACTGGTTGAAATACCACATCAGTATAATGTTGTCTGTGATAACATTTAGAGGTCCTGGAGGTCGGAGTTGAATTAAGGTCTTTAGAGCACTGATGGCTGCCAACAGTTCCTTGACTTGTGAACTTTTGTCTATTCTGCTTGTTCCACAGACCGTGTGTGTGTGTGTGTATATATATATATATATATATATATATATATATATATATATATATATATATATATATATATATTTATATATTTACCAGGGTAGTGCATTGATCAATATTCCCCAATTTCAGGCTTATCCCTAGTGAGATACAAAACATTTCAAAGAGAAAACTACAGAAATGTGAGCAATAACAGTAGTTCAAGCTAGTTATAAAGAACTGTGTATATACATTCTAGTGAACAAGCAGAGTGTAATGTACAATATACACAATAGTTTCTAAAATGAGTCAACCATAAGTAAATCAGAGAGGAGGAGACTTGGAAAGGAGACAATTTACTATGTGATATGCCCTGTGCTGAAGCAGGAGCATTTGGCTTGAATTAAGTGCTTTGTGAATTCTACTCTGAATCAACACTTACTCCAAATTCAGAATGGAATTCACAAAGCACTTCTTAATCCAAGCCAAGTGTTGATTTTCTTTACATCAACTAAGAGAGCTTGCCAAAGAGTAGGCACCTGAGAGAATGGATGTGCAGTTGAATTTGGTTCTAAGGAGAGTTTATGTGGTTTGTGAGTACTGTCTCAAGTTTTTTCATGAAGTCTAGCTGCAAGGGGAATAAATGCATGGAGATAGAATCCCAACTCTACAAACTAAGTCTAACAGTAGGTCAGATATTTGTTTTATGTGTAGCTGTTTGGATTTTTCCAGTGTGATTAACAGTGATGCTCACAGAATGATGAGTTTGTAATGAATCTGCAGATGCTGCTAGAGATTGCCTGTAGTGTGGCACTATTTTTCCTGGATGCAAAATTGAAATGGGAAGTCCATATTCTAGTTCAAAAAGGAGAAAACCTTTGCTGACAGCTGCACCGGGAAATTGGACAGAAGAGAGATTTTTTTTTTGGCCCAGCACAGGAGGGAGTTTATTTTGATCTGTTCCTCATAGAATTTTTCTTTTCTGGCACATCACTGGGATGATCTGAGGAATGAAATTAGTAAATAATGTCATTCATTTGGGTTTCAAACTTCATATGCTTTAGAAAATGCATTTTAATACATACTCCTGTTGTTCTAGCAACATTATAAGTTTCTAAGAGTAATATTTAGTCTCTATTTTTGGGCATTTGTACCCCCATTATATCAGGCTTTGTCCAGATTTCTTGGGCTAGAAGGTTAAGAGGTATGGGTGTGATTCTCAGTTGGGGGATGGGAGTTCTTTTTTTGCCAGGCTTCATTCTTAAGAGTAAGAAATTGTTCGAGATTGGTGAATAGCCATTCTGTTTTGGTAGGTTTAAGACCTGTGGATAAGTGGATTTTTTTTTACGAATTTGGATACAACCCTCCCCAAAGCAAAGCTTTGAGAGATCTATTGGGACAGACTAAAGTGGAATCAAAAGGGAGAAAGGAGAGTCTACCCACCACAGTGAATTTTCACGAATCCCAGCACTGGAATCTTAAAAGAGAATGAGTGATGATGCTAAGACCAGGCTGACTAGAGATATCACTGCATTTTTCTCATGTGAAGTCTGGCCAAGGGAATCATGACAATCATATAGGCCATGAATCAAAATTCCCTGGCAGGTGTCAGAGATTAGTTGGAAAAAGCTCAGGAAGATTTATTTGTATAGTTGAACCTTGTCCACAGATATTAAAACTTTTTCTAATAATGTATCCAGAAGACTTCCCACAAAAACTATTCTGTGGGAAGGGATGAGAGATCATTTATTTAAGTTCACTTGAAACCCTAGACTAAGCAAGAGAATCTAAACAATTGGATAAAGGAGTCTGCAAATATAAGACATTACTAAACATGGAAAGTTGCAAATGCCTTTAGGTCTGTAGTAAGGAATTATTGGAGTCAGACACTTTGGTCTATCTACTGCACCACCAGAATTTACAAAGGGTAAAGCAGAGAACTGGTAATGTGAGCCAGACACTGAAAACTTTATGACATTTCTGAATTCTTTGCAAATAGGAATGTCATGACAAGCATATTTTAAGTCTACTGCTACTATGAAACTAATCAGGAGAATTAATGCTAAAAGGTTTTGGGAGATGACATATAAACTCTAGAACCTTGACACAGAGTTTGAGAAAGAGAAATGGCTAAGACTAGGCTCCAAGTTACTCCTCCTTTGGCTCCAGAAAAATCCTTGAATAAAATCTTTGTCTATATGATCTGGTGGTGGCAAAAATTCTATGACCACACCCCTGAGACAACATGTACTTCCACACTGGATGGAGCATGGATGTTTTGCTCACAGAGATGCAATAGATGGAGCATGGATGTTTTGCTCACAGAGATGCAATCTTTATATTATCTGTAATCCTGCTGGATGATTTTCAGAACCCATTTTTTTCTGACAGTCTGATGTCACTGGAGAACAGGATTTTGATAATGTGTGGTTGAGTTTGAAGGGGCATGTAGTATTTTTGACTTTTTGGACTGCCCTTGGCTTTGAGGCTCACCCTTTCCTTTGAGTCTCATTGACACTTTTTTTAATTCTGTTTGATTGAACTTCACTGAAATTGCTTACTTTACTTCTTCAAAAGCGGTCATGAATTACAAGGAAAATTGTTTCTGAACTTAGAAAATGAGGGTTGAAAAATCTAGACCCCCCCGAATCAGCTTCCCTTTTTCATAAAATATTTTTAGGAACTCAATAGCAAGACAGCAAAAAAAAAAAAAAAAAAAAAAAAACTTTGTCCATGGAAAATTTTAAAATTTCTACCTTGACATCCTCAGGTAAGTTTTGAGAATGTGACATCATAACTAACCCAGTAACATCAGCTCTGGATACAGCAATTCAAAGAATCATAAGAGCACTTTAAAGAATGATTGGTTACTTCAGTTGATACAATTATGGGATTCAGTGAAACTGTAACATCCAAAGGAGAAAGATTAAGTTAACTTTCTTGTGGTCTCAAAGAGAGGTAAGAATTTTAACATATGAGCCTGGTGATTCTGAATTTTCAAAGTTAGAGTGACAGAAGAATAAACTGACTTTTCAAATATATCAAAAGCTTTCTCATTTATGTCCGAGGGAATGGGATTAGCATTCAGAATTTGCTTAGCAGCAGAAACATTTGATAAAAAAAAAAAAAAACAGCAGGATCTGATTTGGGATTAAAAACAGATATTTATGTGTATGAGGTCCTTTGTATAACCTTCCCAACTTATTTCCCCAAACACCTTTATTGAATTATCACTTGTGACATAGGCAAATTTGCATTCATATAAAAGTAATCAAGCTATATTAACATAGCTTTATACTTCAGATATATTGCTATATATCATATAACATAAGCAACATTACATACATCATTTAATTACTGCCTTTTTTTTAAAGAAACATCTTTATTAAGCCATCATTTACTACATAGGTAATCTTTATTAAGCCATCACTTACTACATAGGCAATCATACATTTATATAAATGAAAACAACACACTCCTAGTTGCAAGCATTTTATATCACTTATAATCTACCCATCTTTCTCCCTCAAACATTAAATAGCTCATTTAAGTCCTTGTATGTATTGTTCCCACAATTCACATTTTTCTAAAGATCTCAATCCCAGTTGTTTTATCTCTGTTACTATATTCGCTACTTCCAATACAGTTGGTTTAAATTTTGATTTCCATTTTCTAGTAATTGCTTTTTTGACAGCCATCATTATTAGACACAGCAAGGCCTTACCATGTCTAGGCAATTCCGATTCTGTATCATAGCTTAGAAAAGTCATCTCCATCATAAGACCAATTTGCTCACCCAGCATCTCTGACAATACATCCCACAGGGAATCCTTAAAGTCCGCCAACTCACCGCACTCCCAGAAAATGTTTCCAATTACCTCATTCATGCATCCAACATTTGCTGTCTGCCTGAGGAAAAATTCTCTGGAGTCTACTTGAGGTATAAAAATATCTATGCAAACATTTCCAGGCAAAAATCCTAAATCTTCTAGATTTTGTTGCATATTTGGGAGACATATGTATAACGTTGTATGGTTTCTTTCTGAATTGCTTATCTAATCTCACTTTCCAATCCTTTTTAACCTCCTCTGATTCTTACAGTTATCATGCAATATTTTATATGCTCTGCTAACTATTCCTTTTTTAATGGCATCTTTAATTCTAGATTCTATTAAAAACTCTACCCGTGTTGGTCTTTTGTTTAGGACCCCCTATTTCTTTCTCTTTGCCTATACTCTGATATCAATTCTTGATAGGGAAGGCAATCAAACCTGCAGTCCAAATAAATTATTGGTGTCTTCCCCATTTTATCATCTGTGCCTTTAGTTATTAGCTTGGCTCCTTTGCCAGTTTTCTCCAATAAATTCCAGCCCCCCTCGTTTATTGTCTGCATGCCTAACTGCAGTCATCCCTATCGGCAGAATTTCCTTTCTCCATTCCTATGTTGGTTTAATTCTTAGAATACTTTATGGATATAATATTCTGTATGATTATTGTTATTATATTGTTATTCTCCTTAAAGGTCTGCATCCAAAATCCCAGTTTCTCCTCGTTTTTTGAGTTTCCCCCATGTTTTATCATGATCCCTGTCCACTTTGAATTATAGCTTTCGGCTTGTGCTATGTATAGGAGACTAAACTGTGTAGCGCTGAAATACCCCTTCAAATTGGATAATCCCAATCTACCCTGTTCTATTGGAAGAATCAGCTTTTCCCATTTGACTCTTGCCATCTTTCCCCTCCCAGATAAAGTCCTTCAACTCTATTAATTGCTATCCACTTCTCCTCTGGTTGATAAAAATATTCCAGACATGTGTACGAGACAAAAGAGACTAAAACATTTTAACTGCTTATATCTTACAATCCATACACATACAACAAAGCTTCCATTTTTCTCATTTTTTTTTTGTATTATCTTTTGTTTAGTCTCTTCCCACATATCCTTAGCTGCCACATTATAATCAGTGTGGATAAATGACGTACAGCCACTGCCTTTGTTTTAGCTTAATTAATTTTGTATCCCAAAAATATCTGAAAATATCAGAATGTTCCACAACGCTGTAATGTTTTTTTTTTTCCATTTTTGTCAGGTATTCCGAAAAAAAAAACAATATGGAGCAAACCAACCTGGAAACATCATAATAAGAAACAACACCACAGCCAGATCCTTCAACCAGCAATTGATAATAGCAAAAAAAATAGCTTCAGCAAAATAAATCCACGATTGAGCAATATAGCACAAATTTAATAACACAGCGAAGCTTCCTCCCGAGCAAACAGCCTGCATGCTTCTATGCAGTCAATATTGTTAACAAATTAAATGTAAACACACACCATGTTAAAAAAATGTTGAAAATAAAACACGTTAAAACAGCCAATTATATTACACAAAACACAGAAAAAATTTGTGACATACAAATTATGTATTCATGGTCATTAATCTAATACAAATTATTAGATGAAAATTGCCAGATCAGTTTGTCTTTCTAAAATACTTCAGCACTCCCTTTTAATTTCAAATATTTAAAAATATATACAAACACCACTCAAAAACAGCACCGCTAAGGCATCAACAAATCATTTGATATGTATCAGTATATGTTTTCCCAACGTTACCGGCATTTTTTAAAAATCAGCAGCCTGGCTGCTAACTACATTAGTCACATACCTAATAAATAATCACTTTGTTCTCACGTATCAACTGTGCACCGGCTTTGTAGTTCATCCCCACATGGTGTAAAGACGGCAGTGTTAGCTCGCCTGCCAGTACGCCACTCCAATTTATAATAATTCCTAATGTAGTACATTCCCGAATAGAATTATCTATTATCGGTCCAATGACAGAAAACTTATCAATATTGTTCTATACCTTATTCAATCATTATGTGAGCTAAAGGCGTTTTGTTATCTTTTTCATCTTACATTAAATAATGTGAATGTAATACCCACACACCACCTCAATTCTTTCTTCTTTTATATAGGAGTACATATGTTATGTTTTTTTTGATTATATTATAAATAGCAACAAATTCAATATAGATGTATATATCATTTTGTTTATCCATTAACTTTTAATCAATTCAATAGTTGGTCTTGTAATTTTTTCAAAGAAATTAGCACTACAATGGGGGTATTCTATCATCCCTCAGTATTAATATATATATTACATTTTTTCCATTATTTCTAATACGTGAATTCTAATTAATAAATATTTATAATTATATATCCTATCTCATTCTACATCTCATATCTCATATGATGTTTTATTGATATACCCATTTTTATATAAGTAAATGAGTCACAATAAATCTCTAATATAGTACTATAGTTATTTTAAGCCTGTTGGTTAGAATTTATATGTAATTTGGTCTATTTAAAAGACCATCATTAACTAACTATAGAGTGAACAAATATATAACCCTTAGTAATTTGTCTACTATAGAATTTAATTAATTCTACTCTAGAATTCTCCTATTTCTTAAAGTCTGTATATATCTTTTCTTTCAATAATCACATAATATCAAATTTGATGTAAATCTCCAACTCTGATGCATTGACCTTTAAATATGTTACACTTCATCTTTCTCGTATGGTAACTATAGAGAAGACAATATATGAGACTCAATGAAAAATTTTATAAATACCATAGGTAACATAATATCATTAACATAAATAAAGTGTCTACCATCAATGCACTGAATTAATTTGTCAATAGAATTACTATATGATATAGATATTGGATGAACATTAGATGATATTAGATCATAATAAGATATATGATACGCCTTCATGATAAATACATCTAATATATGAAACAAGGATAGTAGGCTAATGTAATTATTACTTGTATATTAAATTTGGCAAGGTATATATCAATGCATGACCAGGTTTACCAAATATATAGAGATTTTTAAATAATTAAATGCAAGATATTTGAGTAACACATATATACTAATATTGCATCAAACGAAGTGTAAACATCTAAATATTATGAATGAATTGTCAAAACTATTTATATTACTTCCTTATTAAATCAATATTTGTTAGACACATGGGGAAATGGATTATATATCCAGATATAATTTAGAACTTAATGGAGTGAATACACCCAATTATAGGAATAAATTCTTCCTCTTTATTACATGATGCAACTGTTAATATGATGACACCAAAGCCAAGATAATTGAAAGCATAAGATGACTATTATATATGCTCCATACAAATATAATAGCATCTATAGATGACATTAAAAACATAAACTATATTAAAAAAAAGAATATTAAATGAATTATACATTATAAATACATTTTAAAAACAAAGATATTTTAAGTTTTTATATCATTGTATTAGGATTGAATGAATTGAAACATTATAGTTAATATTCCCCCAACCAAACAAAGAATAATACAACATAATTTTACAGGAATTAAAATAGGTTTATGTAATAATTTGCTATTACATCATTAGAATTACCCCAAACTAAACAACAATGTAAACATTGATAGTATTAGCCTGTAAATTGTATACATAAATTAAGCATTTTTACATTTCTATAAAAAGACCCTACATAAACAAAGATTTTAGAACATACTTTTACACTAGCTTAATGAATTTAAATATAATTAAGCAACATACTTTCAAGTTTTTGTAAAGATATTTAAGTAGATTATTTAATATGTATGTACATATAAATTTAACATCTATCATGAACAATTTTAATGTTTGTTCATATATACATTTTTTATGTCTTTTTATACATATTATTTTTTCATAATGATGCAGTTTTTAACATTTTTTCTTTTTTTTAACAACAAAATTGATTGTTTAAGCAGATTATATTCTGTAAGCTTAAAAAAGCTTTTTTTAATTTTTTAGGTGTTTTTATTTATAAAGATTTGTTTAATAAAACATTTTTTTGGCGTTTATGTTATTATGTTTTTTATTTAAAAGATTTGTTTTATTTTTTGAATGTTTTTGCTGTTTTTTTTGTTAATCACATATGTATGACCAAGATTTTTTTTAGCTATTATGTTTCTTCTATTTTTGTCAGGTATAAAATAATATCTGCAAATAATGACACCTTTTCTTGACTACCATACTAATTATTATCCTTGAATTTTGGAGTCCCTTATTTTCTTTGCCAATAAATTAATAAACTCTAGAACAGAAGGAAGAAACTGTTGCAGAAAAAGGTGAAGTACCAAGACTGGAAAAATTCCCTTATTAGCCTTAACAAAAAGTTGAGATCCTTCATCAAAACCTCCAAAGCCAGCTATGAAGGTAGAATTGTGGCAGACACTAAAAATAACCACAAAGCCTTCTATAGTTGTATCAAGAATCTCCATGGCAATACCCAGATTTGCTCTGAGTTACTGCACAATGGTACCTCTTATACTGAGCCAACAGATATTGCCAACATACTAGCGGACAGATTCAGTGCCAACTTTACCCCCCCCCCCCCAAAGGACCAATCTCAATACCAGAAGAATGCCAGGCACCCAGCATTACTGCAGCACAGGTTAAAGCTGCATTACTTAAGGCCAAGAATACAGCTTTCATGGGACCCAACAATATCCCTGGCTGTGTTCTACATGAATTGCAAAGTGAACTGGCACCACATATGTGTGCTCTGCTCACTCACAGCCTCACCTCAGGCTTTGTCCCTACCAAATGGTGCACTGCTACAGTCATCCCTCTCCATAAAGGAGGAGTGACTACAGACCCTGGAAATCATCGCCCCATTAGCCTGAGTCTGATATGCAAGGCTATGGAGTGCATCATCATGGACCTAATTAACAAGGATATAGGGAATCTCCAAACTCTAGATCCCACACAATTTGGTTTTGTGAAAGTTAGATCATGCTTGCTCAACCGGGTTGACTTCTTTGAGTCAGTCACCAGAGCAATGGATAAAGGTAAGGCAGTTCATACAGCCTACCTCGATCTGGCCAAGGCCTTCAATACCATTCCTCACTCAGGAATTATTGATAAACTCAGCAAACTAGGCATCAACCCCTATATCATTAGGTAGGTTGCAAATCGGCTCACAGATAGAACCCACACTGTGAAAGTAGCAGACTCCAAGTCAGACTGCTGACCAGCCACGAGTGGAGTCCCACATGGATCAGTCCTAGGTCCTCTCCTGTTTGGCATCTGCTTCTTAGAAGTCCAGGCCAACATAGAGACCCTCTGGCTGACCAAATTTGCAGACGACTGTAAGCTGGGAGCCATTATTAACTCCCCAAGTGATGCAGACATCCTACAGAAAGGCCTCACTGAGACCAATGACTGTTGTCAATACCATGGCTTTAAGCATAATGCCAAAAAATGCGTAGTCATCACCTTTGGGAAAAACTCAATTCCCACTAATCACCACATCAATGGGAGCCCACTGAACACTGAAGGCATTATGAGAGATCTGGGGACACAGGTTGACAGCAACCTCTCCTTCAACCACCACATTGCCATTGTGGTCAGAAAGTCTTTCTATGTGGCACATCTCATTAGCAAGGGCTTTGTATCAAGAAGAAAGAGGTCATTTCTCTCTACTCTTCCCTCATTAGACCAATCATAGTGTATAATGACCCATTTCGCATGTACCTCACTAGACACCTGCAACAGCTGGAGAGGCCACAAAAGTACCTCACGAAGAAGATCCTAGGCTTTAAACACATATCCTACATAGACAGACTCAAAACACTCCAGCTATTCTCTGCCTCATATTGTCTAAGAGGCAATTTCTACTTGACTTACAAAGTAGTGTCTGACCCAGTTCTGTTAGAAATGCTACATCTAAAATCCCAATCCTGCCACACCACACACTCCAGAGACCTCAACCTCATTACCCAATCAACTGAACATGCTGGAGGGGCAGGTTCATAACCCAGAGACTCCCCATGCTCTAGAATAGACTTCCCATACATGTCAAGCAGAGTACCTCACTAGCCCTTTTTTAGAGAAATCTTGAGTGGATGGGAAATAGAAAGGTCACCCCAGGGATCACTCCAGTGGCTCTATTTGATAGAGGCACTGGGAAGTAACAGGCGGCACAATCCAGGGCACTTCTATGGGCTAGGCTTGTAAAGGCCCCATGGCCATTAGCCCAGTACACACTTGTAATTCTAAATATAATGCAAGTAAAGGAGAAAGAGGACAGCCCTGCCTGGTTCCTCTGCTCAAGCAGAAATTATCAGAGAACACCCCAACTACTTCAATTTTCACCACCAATCCCTCACACATCTTCCTAATCAAGGTTACAATTTTTTTTTTCAGGAAATGCAAATTCTTTCATTGCCCTGATCATAAAGTCCCAGCTTGCTCTGTCAAATGCTTTCTCTGCATCAAGACCAAACAACAACACTGGCATTTTCTTACATTCTGCTTCCTTCTGGATCATCAATGTTCAGTTAATGTTGTCAAATGTTTGCATCCCCTCCACAAAATTACATTGATCCATATCAGTTTTGGCATTACTTTTGCCATTCTTTAAGCCATTATAAACATGAACACTTTATAATCATGGTTTAGTATTGAAATGGGCCTGTATGAAGGTGGATCTGATGGATCTTTTTCCTCTTTAGGTATTACAGCTATCACTGCTTTCTTCCAGGACAATAGCACTTCTCCTCTTAAGATGCTGTTAAACAAAACCTTCCAGATCTTTCAGTTTTTCTCCTTTTTGCTTCCAAACTTCTACAGGAATACCATCTATTCCTGGGGACTTTCCTGTAGATTGGTTATACATCACAATTTTTATCTCATCTCCTCCTACCCTAACCATTAGTAATTGAGCCTCATCTATCTCTAACCTTGGCATATTTAATTCTTCCAAAAACATTTCTATTTGTATCCTTTCTTGATTTTTATATTTATCTGCTTTATAGAGACTCCTAGAATTTCCGAAATATTTCTAATACCTCTACAGGATTCTAGTTACCTTCTGTGTTATAGGCTCCCTACGTTTGGTGACAGCCCTTTCTACTTTCTGTTGCCCAAGTCATCATGCTAAAAGATTTTGTGCTCTAGTGTTATCAAAAACAGTTGCTTAACAGCAATCTTTCTAAGCTCATGCATATTATCAAAGTAATCCCTTATTTTCTGCCTAGCATTTGGCAGTTGATCCTCTTTCTGTTCTGTGAGATTCCCCCTATTCTGCAATACTTTCACATTGGTCAGTCCCTCTAATTCTTGCTTCTTAACTATAGGTCCCTTTATTTCCACCCTATTTTTTTAAATTCCACCTTAAGTTTATCCCACTCCCTAGCTATATTTTCAGAAGAAATTTCTGTCCTAACAGCTCCTGAATAATCTCCACTACCCATTCCTTAAATTCCTCTCTTTTTGACAAAGAGATGGGAAAGCGCCAATGTCATTTTTATTTCATAACCCTGTGCTTAGCTTGTAATCCACAAAGAACAAACCGCAAATCAAGGTAGTTCAAAAGTATGGACACAGTACACTTGGAGCCACAATTCATGATAAAAAGGTTGCTTTAATATTGAAAGCTGGTTAAAAACAAGTAAAAGATGAGCGCTTTCATCTTTTTCATGAAAACTACTTCTAGCTATTATTGGCACATGATCTGAAATAGTTAATGAGTGAGTATCTAGACCTTCAATTAAATGCACATGTTCTGTGAAATGTAAATTATATCTAGCCTAGCTCAGTTTTTTATATCTTGGTGAGTAATATGTAAATTTACTCGTTACTGAATTCACATCTTCCATGACAAATGTTTTCATAAATATCTTCAAAAATTTACCCTCCTTTGTATATTTTCCCTACTGGGCCCCCACCCAACACATCTTCACCACTGCAAATCAAATTTCAGCCCCCACCTATAAGTAATATTCCTTGCTGAAAACTGATTATTTCTCCAAGAATTTTCTTATGCTCCATTATTGCAGTTTTAGATGAAATGTAAATACATGCCAGTGTAATCCTCCTCCCTTGCCAGTAGCCCCTTAGCATTACAAATCTGCCATTATCTTTATCTTCTTCCATCACTATTGGAGCTCCTCTTGCAATTAACACAAGTACTCCACTTTTCCTTTGTCCCAGGTATTCCATTGAATAACCATCTTGAAAACCTTTATTTATCAAATTCAATGTTCAGTTCTTTCTACGTGTCTCTCCTGTAACATAGCTATTTGCACTGTACATTTTTTAATATAGTTCACTACTCTTTCTTGCTTGTATTTATCTGCGAGTCCGTTTACATTTAAAGACATTAAAGAAAGCATCATTGTATTAAAAAGTTATTCCCACCTTTTTTGTTAAACATCTAGTTCCAGCTTTTGTGTTATATGCATACACTGTTTCGGAGGTTGAATGTTTATACAGTTGTCATGTTCATTTGAGCCTATTTCACATATCTTATAAAATATTTAGTTTTATAGAAAGCCCTCAAAAAACACCCCAATACCCCCCAAAACTTATTAAATGAATGCTAACACACAAAACTATGTACACTTTCAAATATTGAAGTTTTACACTCCTACTAGAAACAAAAGTCCCAAACTGACAGCCATGCTCATACTTGAGTTAACCTAAAAGAAAGATTATCCATGCTAAGATGCATGGTGAAACCTGTGCTTCTATTAAGTACTGATTAGTTTTGTCTTATTGTTATAGCTCTCCCAGCTGGGTAAACCCCTGAATGTTTTCAGATAACATTAACTACTACCTTGGGAAAGCCTCTGAATGCTTTCAGAGGACATTACCTACACCTTGGCAAAACCCCTGAATGCTTTCAGGGAACATTTCTCTCTTCTTTTTTCCTCAGACAGTCACTCTCTACCAGTCTGTAGCCAGTCCCTTTTTATCAGATTGTCTCCATGGAGACATGAGAACCAGGCAGAGAGTTTCTCTATCAAACTGTTGCCATGGACCAGCTGCAGAATGGTCACTGAGCATACACATATTTGGTAGAAAAAAGCCTCATAATATTCAATGTTATTTTTCATTTACTTGCTCTCTCAATTAAAACATGTTATTAAATCAGTCTAAGGTCTTTAATCTAGTCATTCCCCCATGCAAGAATGAGAAAAAAACAGAAAAATCCTGGAAGAACACCACTGGATGCTTCAAGTAGTAAAAATAAGAACTTTTAATAAAAGCTGGTACAAAACAGATAAGCGCTTTCAGGTTGGTAGCCCTTAATCAGATGAATAACAGACATCAAAACTCACAATTTAAACAAAACATCTTCCAATCAGCATCTAGTAAAAAAGCCGCCTATTTTTCAGGGTGGGTTTCACTGGGATGACATCATTAAGACCCAGCCCCCTGTGGGCCATCAGCTGTATAATCCATCTAGACTCAATTAATTCAGTTAATTGTTTGATGTCTCCACCCCTTCTACCCAAACTAACATTAACTATAGCCCTAAAGCTAAAATTGTGTGTGGGATTATCTTGAATATGTCTAAAGAGGGCATTGTGCTGATCACTGTTCCTAATGGCAGATAAATGCTGTAGGATCCTGACCTTAAACATATTGTTGGTTTTGCCCACATAATTTGCTCTCAATTTGCTCATTTCAGGAATCTCAGTACATACTCTTGAGATCCTGCCTAGTTGTCCTTCCACAATGTTGGGGAATGTATACCGTGGATGCATGCTATCAAATGAAAGGAGAGTATTCTTCCAACGCTCCTTCCTATATATACCAGTGGAAAAACCTGTTTCAGTTTGTTCTATGGTGACATCCAAAAAATCTAACTGAGTATAGGAGGTACTTTTAGTAAATCTGAAAAACGTGGTGGTGGAATGTAGGAAAGATATAAACTCATCCAAGCGAGCTGGCTCCCCCTCCCACAAAATAAACACATCGTCCACAAACCTCTTATATAGCTTGATGGACAGTAGCCAGAGAGTGTTGGAAGAATACTCTCCTTTCATTTGATAGCATGCATCCACGGTATACATTCCACAACATTGTGGAAGGACAACTAGGCAGGATCTCAAGAGTATGTACTGAGGATTCCTGTTTCGAAGGGGAAATGAGCAAATTGAGAGGTTACTTTGAAGAAAGAGGTTATAGGGGAGATATGGTGAACAAGGTTGTTGAAGGTAGTAAACACAAGAGGAAACATGTATAGACCTTGGATGCATCGTCCCATAGATGAACATAATGTAACTTCTAAGAATGGCACCAATATTCTTAAACCTAAAGTAATGTTTACATATAGTAGTAACATTAATGATATAGGTGAGATTGTTAAAAAGAACTGGAACATTCTAGTAAGTGATGATAGGATTAGGGGTTCAGTAGGATCTAACCCTTGTATTGCATACAGGAAGAACAAGAGCTTAAAAGATCTGTTATGTGGAGAGTATCATTCCAAAAAACTGAGTTTTAAGTCACAAGCAGGCACTGTACCTTGTGGTACCTGTAAGGCCTGCACCTTTATCAATAAGGACACTACTTTTCTGCATCCTGTCTCAGGTAGAATCTTTTCTTTAAAAGCCAGGGCTACATGTAGAACAAAGGACATTGTTTATCTGGCCAATTGTGGTTCTTGCCCTTGTTTTTATGTGGGCAAAACCAACAATATGTTTAAGGTCAGGATCCTACAGCATTTATCTGCTATTAGGAACAGTGATCAGCACAATGCCCTCTTTAGACATATTCAAGATAATCCCACACACAATTTTAGCTTTAGGGCTATAGTTAATGTTAGTTTGGGTAGAAGGGGTGGAGACATCAAACAATTAACTGAATTAATTGAGTCTAGATGGATTATACAGCTGATGGCCCACAGGGGGCCAGGTCTTAATGATGTCATCCCAGTGAAACCCACCCTGAAAAATAGGCGGGTTTTTTACTAGATGCTGATTGGAAGATGTGTTTAAATTGTGAGTTTTGATGTCTGTTATTCATCTGATGAAGGGCTACCAACCAGAAAGCGCTTATCTGTTTTGTACCAGCTTTTATTAAAAGTTCTTATTTTTACTACTTGAAGCATCCAGCGGTGTTCTTCCAGGATTTTTCTGTTTTTTGCTTCGCTTGTGTGTGCCTTTGGAGGAACCATTTTAGCACCTAGCATTGATTATTGGAAGAATGAGAAAAAGCACATTAGTTTTTTTCTTTTTTTCCTGATTTTTAACCAGGCATTTGCTTTTACATTTCAGTGTCTACATTTCTTAAAACTGAACAAGAAAGAGATAATGGAGAAAGAAAATAAAAAAAAAATCTCTATTACACTTAAAAATAACTGAAAAAAAATTACTTTACAGTGCATCAAGAAAACCACATGCCACAAAATTGGTATTAAAGAAAAGAAATTAACTTTCTCCTTCCTCTTCCCCTCCCAAAAGTACTTTCAGAACAATAATGACAAAGTAAGGCAGATGCTTTAGAGTCCCCACAGTCCAACAAATTCAGAAAAAAGTCCAATATTTCCAGATTTTCTTGTCCCGTCATATTTCACTTACTGCATTTTAGTCCCATATTAAGGTACTGGTTTTGTCACTGTTCATCTTCAAAATCCTTTCTCTGCTTCATTTCCAATGTACATTTAATTCTTCTAGTCAACTCTCATGCTCCCTTCCTTCTCTCCAACATTTTGAAATGATTTCACAGGCACAGTCCCTCTGTGGTCTTTATTACCAGAAGCAGAATCTGCTTCTGTTTCACAGCTTACTTTTTGTTGGACAAACTTTTGTATTTTCTCCTTAGCATGTACTTCATCAAAAATGATTTGTCCCTCCAGGGAAGAATATCTTAAAGACAGCTGGGTACAGCAGTTTGAATCTCACACCTGCATCTCAGCATTCTCTAAATACAGGAATATATTTGCTCTTCTGTCTGATGTACAATGAGTAATCATTCTCCACAAACACTCTGCGGTCTCCCACTTTTAGTACTTTGTCCTGCTGCCACAGTTTTGTCAGAATCAACTCCTCCAACTGGTAGGATTGCATCTTTACTGTTAAAAGCCTAGGTTGCATTCTTATAGACAGGTTTGGAGTATACTACATGATGTGCCCTTTCAACTAACAACTGCTCTGGAATACCAGTGCAGTTGCTTATTTGTGCTTTAATAAAATTAATGCAGTCTGTTCCTTCCAGCTTCTCTGGTATAGCTGAAAATCTCAGGTTTTACCTACGTGCTCTGACCTCTAATTTTATGTTTTAAAGCATCTCTTCCTGAGCATTCTCATATTTAGCCAGCCGTTTCTTCATTTTGACCTCTGATTTTTGCAGCTTTATCATCTCACCCTAATATCTGTTTAAAGCTCCTTCCATTTTTTCCAGCCTTTTGTTGTTTGTGTTGATCTATTCCATCAGTGTTTTATTTTAACCAGGTCTGTATGCGGTCATCTTATATCTTTCCTGTAGGTTATTGGAAGTCATATCTGAAAGTTGCATTGCTTTTTGCTAAACAGCTACAGAACTTTCCCCAGTCAGCATTTCTTCCTCATTTTTTGTAGCTGATTTTTTCCAGGTATTCTGTTTTTCTTTATTCCTAGCATCCAGGCAGTGCACTTACTAGCCAGTTATTAAACTTTACCCATAAACACAAGTCTACTGGCCTTCCCTGCTGAGTTTGTTTTCACATTAACAACTTAGTTGTAAGCTCTCTCAATGTGCAGCCATCTTGGAAGTCCTCAACCTTCCCAACTTTTTGGGAGCAGGAAGTTGACTGTCAAGCATGTAATGAGCTGTTAAGAAAACATCCTCTAAAGCTGATAAAACAGGAATGGCCACTGCACGCTGTCCAGCTGTAACACATTATACCGCTGCTGGGAAATGATTTAATTCTCTTCCCACTGAAACAAAGCTTTCATTTTTCCTACAGCTGCAGAAAAGAAAAAAAACTCTTCTGGAGGGAGATCCGAAAAAACACTCCCCTCAATCAGAATCTTTGTCTGAAGAGCATGCACTGAAGAAAAATGCTCCACTTCCAGTCTGTGCCCTTCTGACTGGGAATCAGTGCGTCAGAAACTGAGGGAATTATTTTTCTATTAGATGTCAGGGAAGAAACTGGATTTAAAATATTATATGCAGAAGGTAAACCCCCTGGAAAACCTCAGCAAGTCCTCTCTGCTTACAGTTAGACATCTTTAAACTTTTGGCTTTCCTGGAAAAAGGCATACTAAAGTCAAGGGGACTAGCCCAGGAGTCAGGCACCCTACCTGCTACACAGTAATCAATCACCTGCTCCCTTCTCTGAGGCCACTAAGTGTGGTTATCCCTTGCCCAGTGAGGAGAACTGTACAGCTGCAGAGGATATTTCAATCTTTAGTGGCTTCCCAAACAGCTACACCAGAGGGTTTAAGACCAAATGGTGAGCAGTCCAAGCAACCAGATCAGGCCATAGCAAAGTCACCCATTGGCTGCAGAAGCAGTGAGAAATCTGGGCTGACACCTGAAGACTCCCAGCAAATTTTCTTTTTGCAGATGGGAGAAGGAAGAACAAAGATTGATGCTTACTCCTTGGGACCTGAAAGGTTGGTAGGATAACCTGAGAAAGTCGGCAAACTGAAAGAACAAAGTAAAGTTTCTGAGATAAAAATTTCACTTTATTGACAGTCCCCAAAAGCACAAACTCCTGCCCCACACATATTCTATACAAGGATGTAGAAAAAAATTTAGAAAGGTTATTTTTTTAACAGAAAATTCACACAAGCATTATTTCAGTGAAAAATCCTGAAGAGTAATGACAGTCCAGAAAATACATTTCTTAGCATAAACAATGTTGTTGTGTCTTTCGGCTTTTCCCAATTAGGGGTCACCACAGTGGAACTCAGGTCCGCTAATGATTGGCAATAGATTTTTACATGCCGAGTTGCCAGCCCTGACAAACAACCTTCAACGAAGGTATGCCCATTCACGCATGTCTCCACACAGAAGATGCTCTAGCTGAGAATCGAACAGGACAATGTCTTACTGTGAGGCAACAATGCTACCGCAGCACCACCACTGCAGTCTCTTGGCAAAAACAATAAATATTAAAAAGCTGCAATTTTTCCTCAGAAGAAAACAGTAGTGAAGGTTTTCACCAGAAGGGGGCTATTCTGATCATCCTTGAAGGATCACTAGACAACTGTCAGATCCATGAAGCCCACAGGGGGAGCACTTCAGTGGCAAGAAACCTCTGAAGCTTTTGGCATCCTAACTGCTGCTTTTGTGTGTATGTAATGTTGAACATTACTTGGATCCGTCTAAGTCACAGATGAACTGTGACTACCGATTTGCACTTGAACACCTGGGTGGCTGTGGTGAAAATGAAGGGCAGGGCTCTGAACTGAAAATAATGGCCTCCTAGCTACTAGCATAGAAATCTAGACACTTCTGTAATCTTGCTATAGTGGTAGATATCCTGCAGAGCTGTCAAGCACATCCAAGTGTTTGTCTTCAGGGGGGCAAAACTGCTTGCACGGTTACCATTCTTAAGATTTTTGGCATAAAAGTTTAAGGATGTGGAGGTCTAAAATGGGTATGAAGTCTTTGGTTTTCTTTGGAACAAAAAATAATTTTGAGCAAGTGCCTAATTTTATAGCTTCTGGATATCATCCCTCTCACTCACATCCAGTGTGATGGCAATCCACACAAGTACAGAGACAAATGGCTCTCAACTAACACCAGAGGGAAGGTAGCTGGGCAAGCCTTCAGGGATGTTAGTACCATTTGTCCAAAAAAAGACCCTTCTATCCCCAATTTTGCTTTCATCCTCAAAAGATGCTGCATCTGTCTCTATCACCCCATCTGAGTTAAAGTCAAAGGGGTGATGCTGGGGTTTTCTAAACTAGAAGGATATAGACTCCTACTGATCACTTTTATAGGATCTCTGATGAGTCTCAAATTTGATGCCCATGTCAGACAGCATCTTGTTTTTCTGCTCGTATCACTGATGAACCAAATAAGGATGCGCCATTGCAAGGGGCATAGATGAAAGACTTTATTAGAAAAGTCAGAAAGAACCAGGCATGACATCTCATAATGCTTCCATCTGTTACATGGTTAACACCATTAACAACAATGCATGAGCCACACAGAGAGGTTGGTGATATTTAACACACTGCCCTGGTGTGGTCTCCAGCTGCTTCCTGGATTTTGCTGTGGGTAGCTTCTTTAAGGAGGTAAAGCCACCAGATTCACTTTGGAAGCAGTTCATACATATGACAATGTTCAATGCTCTCACAGCAAAGATATCTAAGGTGTATTCCTTCTTCTCTATTCTGTCCATTGCCTTAGTCTGCTTTTTGGATAACAGCTCTCTTCTCATTGCTGATGCTATGATCAAATCTCCCCCTGGCCCAATACTGCCTATCCTTTAGAAACCAGAATTTTTTAATGGGTTTTCTGGAGATAGTTTTAGGAGAATCAGATTCCTGCTATACCCTCATGGTGGTCAAAACAACAAGATGGTCAACAAGATAAACCATCCAAGGAGGCAGAAGGTACACAGTAACTGGCCTCACATAACACCTCTTCACCCTGAGAGGGCAGGCCTGTCGCATCAATTCCAGGACCTCACCAAATGTGGACTATCTTTGTAACTAAGGTGAGAGACTCATGAGGAGGAACAATGCACCACCTATTACCAATCATCTTTCTGGGAATATTGGAAGGTGAGAAACTGACTTGCAAGAGGAGTCTGAATGCATCTATGCAGGAATCTTGAGGCTATCTACTTTGCTGTGATCATGGGATGGATGATGAATGAGAAGTTATGTGCCTATGATAATGTTCCATGTTAGTTGTCTTCTCTCGCCTTCTTTCTTGCTGGATGGGTTCGGAGCCGATCCTCGGCTCTGACTCGGCCACTTACTAAAGCTTGAGAGCTTATTTTACTGGCTCGAGGCAACCCTATATCCCATGATGCTAGGCGATAACTCCACAGATCTTGTTTGGAAGCTGAAAAACCTAGCATAGGCCAATAAAACAAAATCCTCCAACTGGAAGGAGGAGGAAGAGGGATAAAACCCCCCAAAGATCGTTATCTACACTATATATATCCTAGGACACCTAGATGGTGAACATGGGAAGATAAGGACCCTTCAAGGAAGGGAAGATCTTCTCGGTCTGTCCAGGCTAGGGGGATGGTGGGTGGGATGCAAGAAAGAAGGTGAGAGGAGAAGACAACTAACATGGAACGTTATGGTAGGTACATAACTTCTCAATGTTAAGTTGTCAATCTCACCTTCATTCTTGCTGGATGGCACCGCGTCCCTAGCACCTTCATCCTGGGTGGCTCATTGGAACAGACTCTTAAGAATGGTGGAACCAAATGTTGCTCTGTCCCTGGAGGCCATGTCCAATTTGTAATGCGAAACAAAGGTATGAGGGGAGGCCCATGTGGCTACCGCACAGATAGTGTCTATTGGTAGTCTAGCTTGAAAAGCTGTAGATGTAGCTAGTGCTCTAGTTGAATGGGCTTTTGGCTTAGAAGTTAATTCCCTGCCTCTGAGTTGATAAATAGATGTAATCACAGAAGACAGCCACCTAGATAGGGTTACCTTAGAAACAGGAAGGCCTTTATTTTCTGCGTACAATAAAAACAGTTGATCAGACTTCCTTATTTGTTTGGTTCTATCCAGATAGTATCGGAGCTGGCGGTGAACATCTAGATAATGTAGCTTTTGCTCCACTCTATTAGTATAGTTTGGGAAAAAAACTGGGAGATCAACTGATTGATTTAAATTTGTCTGCGAAGCCACCTTGGGTAAGAAGGATGGATTAGTCCTTAGAGAAACTCTGTCTTTATGGAAGATTAAGTAGGGAGGATGAATGCAGAGGGCGTGAAGCTCAGATACTCTCCTAGCAGAAGTAATGGTGACTAGGAAGAGTGTCTTCCAGGAAAGAAATTTCAATGAACAGGAGACCGCAGGTTCAAGGGGGGGGGAGAATCAAGGATGTTGAGACTAAATTAAGATCCCACTGAGGTGGAGGGTCTTTGATTGGAGGCTTAAGTAAATATACACCTTTAAGGAAAGCTTTGCAAAGCTTATTGGACATGATGTTGTGGTCCGATAAGCCTGTATGAAAATTCTATATGGCTGCCAACTGAACCTTTACTGTAGAGGCAGAAGACCCTGAATGAAAAATTTCGGCTAGGAAGTCTAAGACCGAATGAATTGGGGCAGTAAAGGGATCTATATTCCTTGCCTTTTCCCAGAAGGAGAAACGTTTCCCTTTACTAGTGCAAATCCTTCTGGTGGAAGATTTAAGGGAAACTACTATGATATCCCGGACGGGATTAGAAATCATAAGAAGCCTGGCTAAGGACGGAAGTGGAGCAACCAAGCAGTGAGGTTGAGAGAATGTAGGGATTGGTGCAGCTGCCATGACTGATGGGTCAACAGATCTGGAGCTGGGTCCAGATGCCAAGGCTGTACCAAAAGATAACTATGTAGGAACAGAAACCATATCTGTAGAGGCCAATAAGGGGCAATGAGAATCAACTTGGCTCTCAAGGCGGTTGCTTTCTGAATTACTTGTGGGATTGGTGGAAAGGCATAGAGAAGTCCCTGAGGCCAATCTTGAACTAGAGCGTCTCTGAGGGGATGGCCTGGAGGGGGGAAGAGGGTGAAGAAGTCGGGGCATTTGCTGTTTTGGGGTGTAGCAAAAAGATCGCAGCAAGGAAGGCCCCACTTCTGAAAAATCTCGTCCGCCACAGATTGTTTGAGATACCACTCGTGTGGCATGAGTATAGCTCTGCTCAACCTGTCCGCTATGATGTTGGACTTCCCGGGGATATGCGTTGCTATCAGAAACCGCTGAGAGGAGATTGTCCATTGCCAAAGTCTGAGTGCCTCTTGACACAGGGGATAGGACTTGGTTCCGCCTTGCTTGTTGATATACCACACTACGGACATATTGTCCGCTTGGATTGCAATAGTTCCTAGGGGAAGAGAGTCGTGGAGGGCTTGCAATGTTAAAAGCACTGCTCTCATCTCTAGGACATTTATGTGCAGGTGGTGTTCGAAAGGTTGCCAAGTGCCATGGACCATCCTGCCCTGAAAATGCCCCCCCACCCAATCAGGGAGGCGTCCGATGTCACAGTGGCAACCGGGGAGGGGGGAACAAAGGGTCTGCCTTGATGGACTTGAGGGGACAATATCCACCAGGACAGATGACTTTTGCAAGTTGGAGTTATCATGTTCTTGTGGTGCATGGGGAGTTGCTGAAAAGACCATTGGGCGAAAAGCATCCACTGTAGAAGACGCATGTAAAAATGTGCAAGGGGAAGAAGTGTTATGGTGGCCGCCATAAGACCCAATACTTTCAGGACATACCTGGCCTGAATTTTGTCGCTCTGAAGAACATGGACATGGTTTTGAATATCTAAGACCCTTTGATCTGTTAACTTTGCTGAAAGTTGTATGGTGTTCAAGTTGGCGCCTATAAAAGTAATAGACTGACAAGGCAACAAGGCAGACTTTTCGAAATTTAGAGAGATTCCTAGCCCTCTGCAAATGTGAATGGTGTAAGCTCTGGCTTGGAGAAGTTGATGCCTGGTTGTGGCAGTGAGGAGCCAGTCGTCTAGATATGGAAACACCTGGAATCCTTGCCATCTCAGGTGAGCCATAACCGCTGCCATATATTTGGTGAACACTCTGGGGGCTGTAGTGAGACCAAAGGGCAGGGCTCTGAATTGGTAGTGACTGGCCCCCAGCTGAAAGCAGAGAAACCTTCTGGAGCACCTGTGAATTTTGATGTGATAGTATGCATCCTGAAGGTCCACGGAGCACATCCAATTTCCTTGCCCAGAAAGGGTAGAATGGACTGTAACATGACCATCTGGAATCTTGTTCTCTTTACAAACTTGTTTAGTTTGCTGAGATCTGATATTGGTCTCCAGTCCCCTGTCTTTTTCGGTACCAAAAAGAACCTTGAGTAGATTCCGGATCCTAGTTGGTCTGCTGGGACTGGCTGGATGGCTCTTTTTGCTAGCAGTTTTGATATCTCTGATACTGCTAGTTCCCTTAGACCGGGTGGAACATCTGGAAGGGTTCCCTTTTGGTGAATTGGGTTTGGATAAAAGGAATTTTGTAACCCTCAGATATGATCGACTGTACCCATTTGTCTTGAGTAAGGGAAAGCCAGGCTATTGGGTACAGTGACAATCTTTCCCCGACTGCCTCTGAAGGTGGACAATCAGGCAACATCTCAGGGATGCTGGAAGGGTTTGTCAGAGAGAGGGTCCCTGCTACCCTGGTTCTGCGGACCCCCTCTGCCCCTAGGGTGGCATTTGTTGTTACCCCCTCTGCCTCTGGGGGTAAACTGACCTCTTGCATCAGGCGTGACTCCTTGAGATTTGCGGAACCACATTTTCCCACCCTTCTGACCCTTAGGGTATGGTCTTGAAGGGGTGGAGAAACGGACTCCTACGGCAGAAAGAGTCTTGCCATCTTGTTCGCATCTGGTCAAGGTGTCTTTCACTTGAGGTCCGACCGAACCATCAAAAGGGGAATTTCTGAAGGACGCCTTGAAAGGGTCCACGAAATTACACAGCTGCATCCAGGCGTGACGCCTTAAGGCCACTCCTGTGCCCGCAGCCCTACTCGCTCCATCGGCTGCATATGAAATTAGACGCATGGAGGAGTTAACAATCGAGTTCAGGGTTCTAAGCTGTGAGTTTATTTTATCCTGGGATGCAGCAGCTGATGGATCCTGTAAGACTTCTCCCAACTCTTTAAGAATATCTCTCTGAAGGCGGGTGAAGTGACGCAAGTAATTCAGCGACCGCATGGCAAAGGTCGCTGAAGAAAACATCCGCTTACTGTACCTATCCATGGTCCTAGAATCCTTATTAGGAGGATGGATAGGTACTGAAGGATCAGCTAGTTCCTTCTTGGTGGCTGCAGCCACCACCATGGCATCTGCCGGTACACCTTTTGTTAGGAATTGTTTGTCAACTGGTGCTGTGATGAATTTAGATGGCCTCCGAGGGGTGGGTTCCACCAAATCCGGGGCCGACCACACCTTCTGAGCCACTACTTCCATAAGGGGGTCGAAAGGCGGAGACACCCAAGAGGTGGAGGATCGAGAACCAAACGCCTCCAGGTACACCGACTCGTCCTCGGAAGGATTAAGGGAAGACCAGTTCCCCCTCTGCTTTAGGATTTCTAGGATGTCTGAGAAAAAGACATCCTCAGAGGGGGACTTTAGGGATCCCTCTGTCTCATCCAAGTCGGTGTCAGATGTAATGGACTCAGGGGAGTCCACATGCTTCCTCTTACATGTCCTCTTACACGGATGCTCCGCTGACAGGTCAGGAGAAGCCTCGGAAGAGGAAGATATTCCCAGTGGGGAAACCTGAGGCATTGGATCTCTGGGTCCGGGAGCAAGAGAGTGGGAAGAGACATCAGCAGGCACTGTAGTGGGAGGAGCTGATGGAGCTGACCGTTGACTATGCCCTGGGGCTAGTACACTCATCACCTCAAAGGCTCCCCTATTAGAAAGGCCAGAGGGCCCCCGTTCCGAAGAGGTAGGAACCCCAGGCCGCACCGACAGGGAAGGCTCCGAGGCCGATGTCGGGGCCGAGCTCACCAGAGCCGATGCGCCGAGAGGGAGAATGGGGTCGGACAAAGGTCCGATGCCACTCACCCCCTCGGAGCCGACGAGAGAGACCAGGTGCCCAGATCCGTCCAATGAAGGCATCAAGGAGGAGATCGGAGCAGAAGATGAAGGAGCTGAAGGGGGAGGTATCGGCTCCAATGCCACAACAGTCACAGCTCCGAACTCTGAGGGAGAGTTGAAGGAGGAAAAATAGGTTGAGTCGTAATAACTACCATCTGATGAGACGGGCCAATGCCTGAGACTTTAACAGCCTACTTACCACTCTCTCAAGGTCGTGATCTGAAAGCCTGGATGACCGAGAAGATCAGCTCCGATGGCTCCGCTCCGAGAGCAGGGGAGATCTTGGAGCCGAATGGATGGACTCCAATGAAGGGGATCTTGACCTCTTCTTAGATATGGATGGAGCCAAAGGAGCCGAGGACACGTCAGCTCCAGGCGGAGCCGACAATGAATGCATGGACTCAGAGGTACAGACTGGAACCTGTGACTCAGAGGGATCGGCTCCAGCCAGAGCCGATCTAGACACAAAGAGCCAGCAGCCGAAGGCTTAGTACTCAGAGCCGACGGTTTTGCTGGTTTCAAAGGCCTCCCCGACACAGACTTAGTCAGGGAGTCCTCGGGCTTTAACAAGCCCCTCAGTATAAGTTTGTTCCTGCGCTCCTGCATGACTCTTGGACTGAATGCATGACACACAGAACAAGAGTCCTGCAGGTGCAAGGGTCTCAGGCAGTAAACACAAGAAGTGTGACCGTCTGTCAGAGACATGTTCTGACAGCACGAGTCACACTTCTTAAAGCCTGAGACCTTAGTTTCCTTTGGTTCCCACGACATAACAGTGTCGAGGGATCACAAAAGGAAAGAGAAAACACACACACACAACACTCAAAAAACAATAAAAAACAATAAAAATATTAATTAGGATACTGACACACCCAAACACTCCACAGGATCCCTAAGAAAAATTAGGAAAGGGGCAGGCTTAAGGCCTAACCTAAGAGTGGAGGGGGGGGGATACAAGGGATAAAAAGGGAAGGTATAAACAGGAATAGAATTAAAGGTAGTCGCTAACTACTGAAAAACAACTGGGTGAAAAATTAACCAAAAAGGGTGACTGAACACTATATATTTAAAGACTTACCAGAAGCCGGTAAAAATATGCACCTCGCAAGCGAAAGCGGCAAACGAGATCTGGGGAGTTATCGCCTAGCATCATGGGATATAGGGTTGCCTCGAGCCAGTAAAATAAGCTCTCGAGCTTTAGTAAGTGGCCGAGTCGGAGCTGAGGATCGGCTCCGAACCCATCCAGCAAGAATGAAGGCGAGATTGACAACTTAACATCAGGCTGGGACAGAAATCTCTGAGTGTCATGTAAGTGGAGCAGACACCACTGGAGTCTGTACTGATGTTGGAGGGAAAGGCAATTATCTCCTCTATAGCAAAGATTAACCCCATGTTTGGTGTACTAAGGAGCCTCCACACATCACCACCTCTGTCTCCCTCACACAGACATAGACATACGCAGTACCAATGCAGGAAGTCTGGACTCTGACCAACTGTGCTGCTTCCCCAAAAGCCAAAGACTTCGGCATGAAAAAGGGAACTAAATGCATTGGCACCAAAGACCCTGCAACCCAAAGTCTGTCCTGTAATGCATTGACATTGGGTGTCTTGGTGTCAAATGAATGATATGCAAAACCTTTGGTGCTGAGGTGAAAGGACCAATGAGTGCTAGGTGCACAGGCTGTGGGAGATACTTTGGCTCCAAAACTTCTGTTGATGAACTGGATCAGGGGAGAAGCAAGGATGGCTGAGGAATGGTCAACCTGATCCACCTTTGAAACCGAGGGGGATCATTTAGATGACCTATTCTGAATCACAATCATCATACTAGGATAGTGCCAAAGGGAAGAAATTCTCTCTGAAATAGGATGTGGGGTCAACTCCATTTTCTGCACTTTTGGTACCAAAGAGCCAGCACCCTTTGTGTTCTTTTCTTTGACTCAATATCTTTTCCTTCTCTGTCTTTCCTGAGCTTTTCTTCTGCTTAGTCGGGAGGAAGCAAACCGGTAAGAATCAGCTTGCTTTTACGATCTACCAAGGAATGAGGACTGAAAACTCTGCAGATTGAACAATCAGCTGAGAGATACCATAGTTCCAGACACAACAAGCAAAGTGTATAGGTGTTCTGGGATGGAATCATATGGCCACATTTATTACATTTCTTGAAGCTGTCTTCATGTGTAGCTATGCCTAAAATAACAGTAAGGCAGGCACACAAAACCAATGTAAATATAAGCTAAAAACATTTAAAAAATGCCAGAAACTGTGCTTACAAAGAACTAGTAATAAGAATACTATTGTCAACAACTGTCGGATATAACACTGGAACATGTGCTTAGACAGGATGAAGAGTTAATGCAGAATGATCGGTAGGCCTATGTGATGTGAGAAAAAGGGAAATGCATCTCCAAAAATCAAGATAACAGAAACAATGCATACAACCAACAATAAAGCAACTCTAAATTGAGATCTCTAATGAAATAAATTCTCAATGTTTTGCAAAAGAATACTGGTGGAGCACTTAGCTAAGCCACATACTATCCATTTGCTAAGGCAGCAAATGAGATCTGAGGAGAATGGCTACAAAGGGGGATTGTGGGAGGGGAAACTTTAAAGGAGCTTGAGGCTGGAGCACTGGCAATGTCAAATAAGATCAGATAAGCAGCTTGATGATGCAGCAGTCATATTAGACAGATTAGATGAATAGGATCATGAAGTGACAAACTGAAGGACTATATTATTCAATAGGTGAAAATGGTTAGGGTCAAAGGACACAAACGTAATATACAAGATTGTCAATCAAACTAAATTCCTCTTAAATCTGCTGTCCCTACAATCAATACTGGATGTCTGTCTAGGCCTGATTGTAGTTAATATTGCCTTTGCTCTATTCCAATTCCAAGAGTTGGATATATTTTACGTTATTTACATTTTGGTTACAGAAGTGTATTGATGATATTAAAGCTGAAGTTATAGTTACAAGAAGCTCAAATGTTGATTATTTGAACTCATATTGACAGCTATTACAGGACTGGATTAATTCATGTGATTTGAACTTCAGCGTAAATAAATGTAAAGTGACGAGATCAGTCAATACGGCCATCAACAATTTTGGAAGAAATTAAAGTCATTAAGGGCCTAATAATTTGGATAAATAATAACCCAAAATTAACAGAAATTATAATAAGGGCCTGGAGAAGAGGCCTTATGCATTTAGACTTACTGATGTAGAAAGTCTCAGGTATTTACAGTTCTGTTTGCTAGTCTAATCTGTTCCTATACTAAAACATAACTCCAGTTTCTGCATTTGTTCGAACACAGCTCTTTGACAAATTTTATGTGCACTTTATAAACATCCAACAGACACCTGCTTGTAAACATTTGAGTGATCAGAGGTCAACTCAGTTCATTTTGTATAGAATAACATACATGTTTTGTATGTCTGGCTTACAAGGATTTACATAATGTAATATGGAAAACTATGACAGCTGTTAGGTGAGACTGCAGAGGTGCAGTGGTTAGCATTGTCACCTCACAAGAGATTCTCTGGTTCGATTCTTGGCTGGAGCACCTTCTGTGCAGAGTCTGCATGTCCTCCCTGCAGTCGTGAGTTTTAAAGACATGCAGGTAGGTGCGTGTGTCTTCTGTGAATGTTGGGTACTGGGCTTGCAACTCAGCACTGTAAAAACTCCACTGCCAATCTGCGGACCAGTGATCCGCTGTGGTGAGCTCCTAACCAGGAAAGGCCAAAAGACATTGCTATGACAGTTGTCAGGTCTTGAATTAAAACCGGATTTAAATATTCTGGGAGACAAAAGTGCTTATTCTCTTGTCAATAAACTGTGGTGGTCCATGGACTTCTCCCATGTTTTAGGTGGTCTTGAATTAAAAATTATCAAAAACAAGAGGTGCACAGCTCTGAATTTTTATATTCCCAAATTTAAAAGTTCAAGGAATTTGAAATGTATATCCATTTTAATGCAGATATTATGGCATAGACTTCTAAGTGCTATTAAAAAAAAAAAGCTCTGAGAGTACATTGAATACCTTACTGGAGTACTGGCAGGAACTCTGTTTCCATACCCAACATTGTGGAGTTTATTCTATGTTGTTTCATAATGGACATAAATACAGGACATTAGATTCTATGAACTACATGTCCATATCTGTCATCTCCTGTACTTATCAGCATTGTTTTTTAAGGTTCGATGCATCTGAGTCAGACACTGCACTCAACAGGTTTCTGGGAGCTATCAAAATTGACATATCTTCTGCTGAATTACCAGACACCTTGTAGTTACAGTTTAAACTATTGTCTCTTTAGAGTTCATTACTTTATGAGTTTTCTGATTTCTCTCTCTCTTCAATCTTCTATCATTCTCATTTTTTCTATGTTTGAACTTTTTGTGTGTTTTTCAGATTAAGACATTCTCATTTAAGAATAAAGTGTTTTCAATCCCATTCTAGTACCATTGTTAAACTACATTTTATATATATAAAAAAACTCCCAATACTAACTAGTTTGCCCTTTGAAGAGAGGTACACTGGTGTTTATTACTTGAAGAAAGGTAAATTAATCTAGATACATTTAAGTGCAGTTTGAAAAATGTTCAAGTTAAAAGCAGACGTTTAAAAGACAAAAAAAATTACCTGTGTCTACAGACAAAAGCTAACCTTTTCTATACAAATGTCTGGCAAATTTTGATAAGAAATATAATGAAGTAAAAATTGTACCTTATAATGGGCAATATTTCATCCAATACTAGAGCAGTCTTAAAAGCAGGCACTACAGGTACACACAGCTACTGTACCACCAAATGATAAAAATTCAAAAAGTAGAAATGAGGGGTTGCACATGCCCTTGTATTCTACTTGAACTCAACTCCTGTTTTGAGGGAAGATGCAGAATTTTAAAATACTACTATACTGCCTATTTATTCTTTGCCACAGCAGAGGCTGTTGTACTCTGAAAAGGCAGGTCTACAGGTAAACACCAACATACGCAGATTTCTGATTATAAAAACTATGCACAACAGACAGTTTTGCTAACTCGTAGCATTTGGTTCTTAAGTATTTCTTGGTTGCAGTGCCTTTGTAGACAGTAAGCACTTTCTGCTTGTATCTGAGAGGTTTGGTTGGGTACTCTACTTTCCTCCTAATGTGTCAAGTCCTCTAAATTGCCCACAGCTATGCATTTAGAATATTGATATGAATACCCTGCACTGGGCTATTCCCTCATTCAGGACAATCTATGTCTTGCTCATCGAGTACTGGCATGTGCTTTGAAACTGCAATATAATAAGCTTTTAATCAGAGATTAAATGAATTGGGTGCAGCATAGCAAAGGGTTTATCCAGAAGCAAAACTATATCATATAAAGTTCAAGTTAGTTTTCTCTCCAAAGCTAAAAGTTGGGAAGCCTGCATCCTAATACAGCATTTGCATTTCTTTCTACTTAGACATGGGATAAGATAAATGCAATAAAGAGACTCATCTGGAGAAAACCCATGTACACAAGGAAGGTCAAGGACACAAACTCCACAAAATGTAACTGAAGGTCAGGCTTAAATGCTGGACCCTGAGGTTACGAGGCAGAAGAATGAGCCACTAATGTTGACCCCACATTGGTCCCTCATTGTATGTAAATTGAGCTTCCCAATTAATATCCTATTCTGACCATATACATTACATATTTATTCATTAAATATTAGGGCATGCTGCACCTTCAATACAGTGAAAACTCTATACAGTTAATCAAATCTCATCCACTCATTCTTGGCTCTGGAAGATAGTCTGTGTGCCAAAAAATGAGTGCAGCCATTAAGATGAAAGAAAAACTAATACATTTTTGATGCCTTGAGAATGTCATATGAACTTGAACCCTCATCATTCAACCCAAAGTGCATTTCAATAGATACTATTTTTCCAAATGGGATATGGGAAGACAGCACAGTGGCAAAACAGTACATTCCATATTTACCAGTGTAAGCTGATCCATAAACAGATGCTTCAGGTTATTTTAGCTTATCACAGGAATCTGAAAAATGAATCATGAAATTTCACCCCTCCCCCCTTTTTGGCTTCTGCTACTTATCTTGCAGTAACAACTAAGTATGGAAAGATAGGTACGCAATTATGTTAAAACAATGGTGGCAACCAAACTAACCTATGTGAAGGAGGTGATGAAGGTTACATAGCAAAAAAGGTCACATCAACATTCAAAAAACAATCAAGGAATAGTAAGGACTGTTGCAATGTCTAGTATTACTGATCCAGCAACTTCAACATGGCTAGCACCAACATATCAACATAGAGGTCTACCATACAGTTACAGCAAAAAAAGGAATGGCAGTGGCTCAGAGAACAAGAGTGTCAGAAAAAAGACAGCTAGTACAGTTGTGCAAGTTAATTTACAATAATGAGGTGTTCAATTACATCACTTTTGCAGTAGACTAAAATATATGGGACCAGACTAAAATATATGCAACCATATAGCCAAACTGGAGGCTGAGCTCTCTCGACTCAGTACTGGCATAACCAGTCAGGAGGAGAAGGAAACCACACACCACAAATCCAGTCTCACACAGACCTACCACAACTGCAAACTAAACACAAACACACAAAAACATACTCGGAGGCTCTAAATAAAAATCTACCAAAGCAACAGAGACCTCCAAAGCAGACATCCAAGCAACCACTACCTCAAAACAAAACACAGGCAACACGTAATTCACAAAGTCAGTGTGCCAAACAGTCACAGCCCTTAAGGCTAAACAACATACCTGACACACTTGTAATAGGTGACTCTATAGTCAGACACACTGACGTCTTGCTCACCAGGCTGAACAAGGAAAAGGTCACAGTAAGCTGCCTGTCGGGCACTAGAATCCGCCACATAACACAAGCACTCAGGTCACTCCAAAGCAGGTACAAATATGACTCAGTCATTGTCCATGCTGGTGTGAATGACTTGAGATGTACCTCCCTGGACTACATGAAAAGAGACATAAAGGAGCTCTCTGATTATGTAGCCCAGGCCGGTATGACCCTGACCTTGAGCAGCATCTTACTCTCACCAAGAATGATGCCCCAGTACAAAGACAAAATGATCAATTTTAACAATTGGCTTAAGTATTGGTGACATTCTAAGGGGATCCTATGTCTGTCTGCTTGGGATGACATGCTTGACAAGCCACGCTGCTTCGCAAGGGATGGCTTGCACCTGCCATCCCTGGGCTTTCGGATATTGGCAAAGGCTCGTCACCCCCATAGTGCCTTTTTTAGGCAAGGCTCAAAAGACAAACCCACCTCCCTAAAAAACACAAGTAAAAAGAAACTAAGGGTAATGCTGCTCAACGCCAGAAGTCTAAATCTCAAGATGCACACTCTCGAAGCCCTCCTCAGTATGGAGAACATCGATGTCTGTGCAGTGACAGAAACCTGGTTCAAGGCTCCAGAGAGCACCCCAGCACTACCAGGTTATACCTCATATCATGCTTTTTGGCCCCAGAACTTGGACCAAACCACAAAAGGAGGGGGAGTATCCATATTCATCAAGGATACCCACACCTCCAGGTTAGTGGCAATGCACAAAGAATCGGAGACCATCCATGTGCAACTAACAGTGGGCAAAACCGCCCTCCAGTTTGTAGCATGCTACAGACCACCCTCTCAAACTCAGGAACCCCACTTGGCCTTCCTAAAGACACTGGAGAATATGAAGGTCTCTCCAAACACCATCATATTGGGGGACCAACTACCCAAACATAGACTGGGAGCATTACTCAAGGCCCAATACCCTAGCCCAAAGGTTCCTAGAATTCATAAACTCAAATGCTATGGAACAACTAATCACCTCTCCCACAAGCGAGGAAAACATATTAGACCTGATCATCACAAACATGGGGACACAATGCTCCATACCTGAAGTATACCCCTCGTTGGTAAGATCGGACCATAAATTAATCTCCCTGGAAATCCACATCCCGCCCCCACCCCCAGCACAGAAGAACACAGTGAAGAACTTCTCAAAAGCTGACTTCACACTTCTTAAGACTGAAGTGGAATCCTTCAAGGCCCCCGGGCCAGTGGAAACCACAGCCCACTCTGCTGAATCCTTTATAAACGCATTCTATGGACACCTACAGGAATGCATGGATCATGCAATCCCAAATAAAACCAAGACCCATTCCCCCAAAGGCAGGTGTCCTGTCTGGTGGAACCCAGCCATTAATAAGCTATACAACAGAAGGAGGAAGCTACTACATGATAGAGCAAAATCCATAAAAGGGAAGGCATCTCTGATCAGTACTAGCAAAAAACTATGATCACTCATAAAATCATCCAAGGCCAACTTTGAGAGAAAAATTGCACAAGACACTAAAGATAATCGCAACACTTTCTTTAGTTATGTTACAAACCTGAGTGGAAACTCCCAGATATGCTCAGAGTTAGTCCAGGATGACAAAAAATACACTGAACCCACAGACATTGCCAACATACTGGCAGACAGGTTCAGTGCAAATTTTTCTCCCCCCTCCCCCCCCAAAGGGACAAATATCTATCCCAGCAGAGTGTTGTCTCCCTGACATCTCAGATGTCCAGGTGAGAGCCGCCCTCTCCAAAGCTAAAAACACAGCATCAATGGGACCAGACGGTGTCCCGGGTTGCTTGCTACATGAACTCCAAGAAGAGCTAAACCCACACATAAGGCAGCTGTTTAAATCTCAGCCTTACTGCAAGATATGTACCCAAAGAATGGCGTACAGCAACAGTGGTCCCACTCCACAAAGGAGGTGCTTCTATGGACCCTGGAAACTACCGCCCCATAAGCTTGATGAACCTGGTCTGCAAAGCTATGGAGAGGGTCATTATGGAACTCATTAACAAAGACATTGGGGACCTACAGACACTGGATCCTACCCAATTCGGCTTTGTTAAGGGCAGATCCTGCCTCTTGAACCTGGTCGACTTCTTTGAAACAGTCACCAAGGCCATTGACAAGGGTAAGGTAGTTCACACAACCTACCTTGACCTTGCAAAAGCCTTCGACACAATACCCCACTCGGGCATCATAGACAAGCTCTCCAGCTTAAATATAAACCCCTATGTCATAAGATGGGTTGCAAACTGGCTCAAGGACAGAACCCACAAGGTCAGAACTGCTGGAGCCATGTCAGACTCCAAGCCAGTCACAAGTGGCATCCCACAGGGCTCGGTCCTGGGACCCCTCTTGTTCGGTATTTATTTTCCTGAGGTACAGGCAAACATGGGAGGATTGTGGCTGACCAAGTTCGCAGATGACTGCAAACTGGGTGCCATAATTGATTCTCCAGCGGACAAGCATCCTTCAAAAGGGTCTCATCACAATGGAAAACTGGTGCCAGAGCCATGGCCTTAAACTAAATGCCAAAAAGTGTATAGTCATACCCTTTGGGAAAAACAAAGTGCCCACAAATTACCACATAGGTGGTAATCCATTACGTACAGAAGAAGTAATTAGGGACCCAAGTTGACAGTAACCTCCCGTTTGACACTCACATTGCCAAAGTGGTTAGAAAGACCTTCTATATTGCCCACCTTATCATGAAGGGATTCACATCTAGATCAGGAGAGGTCATTGTGCCCCTTTACTCTTCCCTCATCAGGCCCATAATTGAGTACAATGCCCCATTTGGGATGTACCTTACCGAACACCTGCAGCAATTGGAAAGACCCCAAAAGTACCTCACCAAGAGGATCAAGGGACTCATATGCCATATGCTGCCCGGCTAAAGAAACTCCAGCTCTACTCAGTAGCATACCACCTACTCAGAGGCGATCTATGCCTGACGTACAAGGCCATGTCCAACCCGGAATTAATGGACATGCTCCACCTCAGAAAATCCAAATCCACCAGAGCTACGCGAGCGAGAGATTTGAACCTCAGCACAGAAATAAATAGGACATGCTGGAGGGACAGATTCATAACCCAGAGGCTCCTTTCACTCTGGAATAAAATCCCAGTCCATGTTAGGCAGAGCCCCTCACTGACTCTCTTCAAGAGAAATCTTGACGAGTGGATGGGAGATCGTAGATTTACCCCGGGGGTCACTTCTGTGTCACTGTTAAGACAGAGGTACAGTAAACTAAACCTTAAAATGGGCACTGTATACTCATTCCAAAGGGTGGCGAAAGCCAAACACACTCTGAGTAGGCTTATAAATGCCCTAGGGCAGATAGCCTAGTATGAACCTATGAATCTTGCCAATAACTGAACAACCAGCTAGCTTCCGAAGCTTAACAGCATCTTCCATTTGACCATACAACTATTAGTGCTGGAGGGCAAGTCGGTAAAAAAAACAGAAGGATGGCTGTCAAACATCAGAGCTACAATAATAGTGGATGTTCAATTAGATTACTGTTGCAGTAGCCTAAGCTATATGGGATGTATCTTGCTAAGGATCAGATATCTCGTCAGCTTCCAAAGCTTTAGAGCATCTTCCACATGTCCATACATCCATTAGAGCTCAAGGGTAAGCTGGTAGAAAAACAGATGTAGAGGTGCCAAATATCACAGCTTTTTTTCCTCAAAAAAACAGGGAGGCTAGACCCCTGCTAAGAAAATGTACTTAGAGAAGAGGGGAAGACATGATCCTGACAACGGCAAAAAAAAAAATAAATAATGATGATAATAATGGACAAGAAGGGATGGAGTTTGTACTGCAGCTGCAATCTATTTAAACATCTACTGTTACAGTAGGTTAATTTACACAACTATTCTATGCTTATCAGACTGCTGTTGCAGTAGCCTATGTTACATGGGATGAATACCAAGGCTTAGACAGAAGGGGGGAACAGATGAGAATCCACGAGTTCTTGGAGAACCGTAGTAGCAAATCCATCCCTGCAACTCAAGAAAGGGTACATTTTATATTGCTTGGCAAAAGTATGAAAAAAAATCAAGGTGATACCTCTAGAATATTTCTAGAGTCCTCACCCTTTTCCAAAAAGGGAACAGAAGTAGGCATAGCCCTAGTAGAATGTGCTTTGACTTGCCTAAAGTGTCTTGTAATGGTATGAACAACACTGAATTGCATGAGACAACCATTTGGGAATATTCTGTTTTGATAGAGATTTTCTATTTTTCTTAACTTCATAATAAAACTGATTAGCATTCCTGAAGTCATCTGTCCTATCAATACATTATATGTGCTGTTTGTGGACATCCAAAGTGTGCAGAATTTATTTATTTTTGTGTTCTGGAAATTTCTGGAAAGAAAACAGAGATGTATGGACTGAAAATGGAATGACATGAGACAACCATTTGGAAGTAGTCTGTTCTAATACTGATTATTCCCTTTTCTTGCCTTCATAAGAAGCAATATATTAGAATTCCTGAAGTCATTTTTCTTATCACTATAATATGAGTTGTCTGTGGACATGCAGAGTGTACAGAACACTCTCACACCATATTTTTTTTTGTTCTGTAAAGGAAACAGGGACATGAATGGAAAACCACTTTAGGAATAAATGAAGGGATAATTCTCAAAGACACCCTGTCTTTGTGAAAGATGAGATGGGGCTGAGTCACCATTTGAGCTTGTAACTCGTATTCTTAATACAGAAGTCAAGGAAAGACTGTTTTCAAAAGAACATAAAATTAACATCATGTACTTGTTCAAAAGGAAAAGGGTATTTTTTTCCAGAATAAAGTTATGATCGTATGTAGGAGCAGCCTGCTTCTTAGGTGGATGAAAATGTAAGACCCCTTTCAGAAACTGCTTATTTTGATATAAAGGAGATCCATAGGAGGACAGGAAGAAATGGATAACAGATTCAAGGCCAGCAGATAACCCCATACAAACAATGAACAAAGGTGATCAAGCCTTAAAAGGATCTTGGTTCAAAGTTTTGTCACCAACTAGACACTCTTTTCCATGCGATTTACAATCCGCATGCTCTGTAGCTTCCTTTAACAGCTGCTGTATGTCCTCAGAGAAAAATATACCTAAAGCTATCAGAAGTTATTATAATTCTAACATCCAGACCGTTAGTTGAAGATATTTCAGGGCTGAGGTGGATCAAAGAGCTCCTGTCTTGTGGAAGTCCATCCTGTGAGGAAGCTTTTGGCAACTGCTTTTGGACATTTTCAAAGGAAAAGAGCACTCTTGTTGTATGAGCCAAAAGGGAGTTATCAGAATAACTTTTGGACCTTTAAAAGAACTCTGGTTATCAAAGAGAAGAGTATACAGGACCATTAAGTACTGTCTATGGAAATAAGAAGGCATCCATTTCCAATACTTGTTGCAAGTAGTCCTGAAGCAGAAACTACAGTTGTGTAAGAACTTATCACAAGAGTATATGTCTGACTGATCACTACTGCAGTATCACTAACGAACTGAATATCTCACCAGGGATAGCTGTACATTCAAGCCAGGACAACAAACCCTAGACATCTTCTTGCTCCATACATCCATCATATGACCAAAGTGTACCAAGGATATGGGGTACATAAGTGAAGGAGAGGTGCAAACGACTTCTGGGTTTTTGGGTCTGGTGCAAGAAAGGCAACAAAGACAAGAGGTCGCCAAAAACACATCAACCAAAATAAGGGTGAAGGACAAGATAATACTTTAGTCAAAACAGAAAATGGGGCAAAGGAGGGAGGGATGTATTAATGCATTAGTTATAAGCCAAACATTTACTGTTATTGTGCTATATACAACTGCATTATGTCCTTTCTATGATCACTGTTGCAGTACTACCTAACCAATAGGAAGATTCCCAAAGATTCCCAGAGATAAGGAATAGAGATGGAATCTGATATTTGCTGCAAGATTCATCTGGCAAATTCAGCTCTAGCCCTAGAAATGGCATCAAACATAATGCTTGATTAAGGCATGTACAGAGAACCAAGTAGCAGCTTCCAAAACAGATCTGGAATTAGCTAGAACAAACAGCTCTACTAGAATGTGTTTTGATCAAACCCAGAAGTTGTTTAACATGAAGAGACTAATAAAAGGAAATGGCAGAAGAGATGTACTTGGAAACTACTTACTCAACAAACAGACCCAATTTTTCTATCCTGAAATGACATGAAAACCTGGTTGGACTTTCTGATGGACTTGATTTTGACAAGGTAAAACTTCTGTTGTCTATTAACATCTAAAGAGTGCATTCTTTCTCCCTTAAGGGCAGAACTTTTTAAGTTTAGAACAAGAACACTCATCCACCTGCTTAACCGAATCAACTACTGAAAACTTCAACAAGGTGTCTTTATTCCTCCCACAGGGAGAGTATTAGAAGGAGTGAGTCTCCTAGATCTGCTAGCTAAAGTGATTTTATCTGGTCTGATCCTTTATACTTTTGTTTCATCATGTTAGACCTGTCACCTTCTGGGTCACAGGTGGTATACCAGACTTCACTCAAGCCCTCTATATTACCTTTGCTTTTTGTTTTAAGGGGAGAGCAAAAAAAAAAAAAAAGGTAGGGAGATTAATAGTGCAGTTGAAAGATAGCTTATTGATCACTTTAGGCTTAAAAGAAAGGTTAGTTCTGAATGCAACCATAGCTTTATGGAAAATAAAAAAGGTGGAGAGGCCACGAGAGCTTGCAGATCACAAACCCATTTGGCTGAAGGGCCACAAGCAGGACTGCCTTCTAACTAAAAGACAATAAAATCAGTGGCAGCAGACTTGGGAGAGGATAGTCTACTTTTCCAAGTCATAATTCATGTCCCAAGGAGGAGGGTGGATTTTAAAGGGGGCCTAAGGTGGAGGATACTTTTTAAAAAAATTGATCTTGTAACTTGACCTCAAAACATTAAGACAAAGGTAGATCAAAAGTAAGGCATGTAGAAATGGCTGACAGACATGCTTTTAATATGCCAGCTTTGAACTTGGCAGCTTGCACATGATAGAGGAATATCTACTTGACAGTGGTTCTGATTCTTCTTGTGGCAACATATACAAAATCTCTTCAATTTAGAGACTTAAGATCTTCTTGTAGCAGGTTTTATAGCCTCTTATAATACCTGAAGCATACCCTCTGAAATTTAATGCTATAAGGGTATTTGAATATAATGAACTAGAGAATTAGATTCAACGTCTGAAGATTTGGATGAATTAGAGAATTCTTTCGCTATGCAAGCAAGTCCATCCTCTGATGTAACCAGAGATAACTGCCCTGTTCCAGATGAAATAGAAGTAGAGAGCCAATGCTGTCTAGACCAAAAAAAGTGTCACCAGCAAGATTTTCAGCTGGTCTCTTCTGATTTTCAGGAGAATCTTGTGAATCACAGGAAGAGAAAGGAAAGTATAAAGGAAGCTCCTCTTCAAGGAAAAAGACTTATGTCCACTCTACAAGCTTCTGAATGTTAAATACTAACAAAACAGCTGCCATTGAATGTTCAGATTGGAGAGAGAGCCATCCAAGGTGTATTCCCTCTAACAGATAAGCTGCAGGGAGATCTCTCTGTGCAATATCCATTCATGGGAGGTCTGCTGAGACCTGCTCAACTAACCTACTACTGAGCTGTTCTTCAAGGGAACATAAACTGCTTGAAGAAACAGATTGTGCTGAATAGCTATGCCCCAAGAAGGCACTGCCAGCTTGCAAAGGTAGTATGATCTTGTCCCACCTTGCTTATGTACCACATAACCATAGTGTTGTTTGTAAATATCCAAAGAGTGACCAGAGATGATATAGGGATTCCAAAAGTAAAATCACTTTCATTTCCCCAATATTTATGTGGTCCTTCTTGTCCTTCCTGGATGATACACCCCAGTCCTTTACATTCATGGAACAGGCTCCCCATGCCAGTCTTGACTGTTCTATAAAGAAGAAGGAACTAGAAAAGGCCCCCCTGGGTCAAGAAAGATGAGTGATCCATCAGTGAAGCTCCTTTTAGGTGAATGACAAGAGGAACTGAGAAATTCAGAGGGTGACAATGCTGCATCCAGACTGATTTGCAATACCACTGAATGTACCCTTCATGTGGTGCTTGGCTGGAGGAATCATAAGAATGGTGGAGGCCATAAACCCCAAGACTCTCAAGATCTCACTTTTTTTCCTGAAGGAAGGCCATCATTAAGGAATTGGACCTACAAAAAAGAAACAGATCCTGGGAGGAAATGAGATTGGATTTTTTGATGTTTAGGGTATATAGAAAGAGCTCATTTGTAGGAGCCTGAAGGAGCACGTTCTCCTTGTAAGGGAAAACCTGAATTCCCTGAAGTCTGCAGAAAGCAACAGCCAGAGCTACAGACTGTTTGAAAAATCTTACTGCTACAGAAAGTCCAAAGGCCAAAACACAGAATTGAAAATGATATTCTGAAACAGAGAATCTTAACTACCTGCAGCCCATATGGATTGAAATATGCAGATAAACATTTTATGTCTGAAAGTAAGTACTCCCTGTTAAGAAAAAAAAGTTCTATAAGCCATGTAAGAATTACTGTTTCAAAACTGGAAAATTATATGAAGTTCACTTTAAGGCATGGGAACACTGCATGATCAGTGAGACACTGAAAGCCATGATAGCCTGCAACTACTCTGAATGACGTACATAACTTACTGCTCTGTGGTGGTTGATTCCCAAGCTGGAAGAGATAAGGAAACTTTCTTTGATGGAGAGGGTAAAGGTAGACTGAGGTAGGGAAGGACTTATAGGTGGATAGTCAAAAGGAGGTTGGTTTGTCAGGAAATAGGGGTTTGACTCAAAATCCTGCTTACGTTTGTTCTGAGATCTCTTTTTTGATTCTTTTACTCTTTTTTGGGTGGAGGGCTTTTGTTCCTTATGAATGGTAGTTCATTTGAAATCAAAGAAAAGAACAGAAGCCTCCACGTTTCTTTTCTTGTGCTCCTCTTTCCATTGCATCCCCTCTGACAAGACAGAGGGATTTATCATTTTACCTCTTCCTAAAGGTTCTTCAAAATGGCAGCAACAGCAAGACAGAGAGAGAATTCCCCATCCAGTGGAGCATCCAAGAGTTTAGATTGTCTTCAGGAAGAGACTACAGACTTAGCCAAGTGAACCTCTGCAGAAAAGGACCAGTAGCAGCTGCTCTTAAAGAAGCATCAGCTGTATCATAGTTGCATTTAAAAGAATGATGAACTCTGCTTCCAGGTTGTAAAGCAAAGAAATAGCAGAAGACTTGTAATCAGACTCAGAAATGTCAGAATTTTATTTAAGTGCCCCCAAGACAGAGAAATACCTGGTCATATGCATCTGGTAATTAAGAGCACAAAATGTCAGAGTGGAGTATTTCGAAGCAGCCTTTCCATATCAACAGCACTACTATCTTGATTATTGGGGAGGGTACCAGAAAAGGATAGTTTATAGCAGGTCTATCCGGTTCAAAGGAAATGACAGCTGGGTCAGAGGAAGGGGAGGTTATATAAAAATGGGTGTCTGTTAATTTACAGAATCTCTCAGGCTTCTTAGGGGCTAGAGGGTGGGTCACAGGGTTTACTGAAGCTGTGATTAAGGTATCCAATAAAGCCTCAAGTATTGGATGAATTGGAGAGGCTTTAGGAACTACCATGAGCATCAAGTTACAGTACTTTTTTTGAGTACCTGACACCTACTTACCTTTCCACTGAAAATTCTGCATCATCTTACACAACTGCAGCCTCAAAGGAAAGGTCTTCCAAAAGGGATAGTACCCTTTTCATCTAACTCGTATTCCACAGCAGAGTAAATCAAAGAGAAATCCAAAGAATCTCCATCAGAATCTGACTCTTCTTCCTCAGAGGAGAAATCCCTCTTGTCTTGTCAGAGGGGAAGCAGTAGAAAGAAGAGGGTAAGAAAAGGAAATGTGGAGGCTTCAAGGATACCAAAGCTTTGTACAGTCTTTAGGTGATTTCACTCCTCCAGAGGATCTCGGAAAGCTGGGGAAGGAGGTGAAGTATGCTTTGTCTGTTTTTTTCTTAGCTGGAAGAGGAGCTTGTACAAAATAGAAATTCCTACCCCGATGCATCTTCAGGAGACAACCTGGTTACTTTGTCTTGCACAAGAGTCAGAGGAATACCATCTGGTCTCTCTGAAATAACCAGCCTTGGTATCACCTTTACGGCTGAAGTGGCAGTCTGATCTGTCAGTGTAGACATGCTAAATGGCCAAGCCATATTCTCCTCTAATGGGATTTTGAAAGAGGGAGTAGCCAAAGCATCTAGATGGTCCAAAGATTCATCAGGAGATGCCCAGGTGAGAAAGGTCCATCTCCATTTATATATGCACAATTATTTTTGAGTCTTTGATTTTCCAAGTAAATCTTAAAGGAGGACACATGTCTCCTAAGGGTCTTGGGTATGAATGAATTACAAACAGAGCAGTATCTACAGATGCAACTGGTAAGAGGAAAGAGCTTCTTCAATGGGGCACTTATCTGCCCAAGGTTTGTGGAACTGGCAATGGTCATGTCTGACAGGCCATAAAGAAGAAAAGTTATCTGAGGATCCTGATATCATAACCCATTACTAATACTGCAACACTGATCATACGAATTACTTTTGTCTATTCTGAATGAAGCCACAGTTCTACTTGGAGTTTCCTAGATATGGATGATTTCTTGGAAGACCTGCGATGTAACTTCCATCTGTGTGGGGTCTGCCATAAAATGCTACTCCAATGGTAGCCTATAGGGATAGATTGTGCCGACTTGATAATTCCCAGATTATTGCTAGTCTGCAAAGGGGATAAGATCTGGTTATGTACAAGACAGTAGTAGCATTGCCTGTGATTACTGATAAAGGTCCTGGACTCCAGAGATGGCCTAAAGATCTGAGAGCATTTACCAATGCTATTTATTTGATACTTGCATGCTCCATTTTATGCTGCTGGTTCCACAGACCCTTAACGTTCACCCTTTGGATACAGCTTCCCATGCAAAGTCTGATGCATCTGTGGTTACAGACAGAGTAGGGGGTGGAGGGGAGAATAGGACTGAGGGACAACTGATACATCTACTAGTGGATGTCACTTTTGATAAAACCCAGCACCGGAATCTAAAAAGAGGGAGTGGGGTGGTGTTGGGTCAAAACTTAATTTGATGAACCATTGAATTTTTCGCAATATGACATCTGGCTAGAGGAATCATGAGAAATGTAGAGGCTATGAATCCTACAATCCTGAGAGAGTTTGGCTGGAAAATGTCAAACCATTCCTTACAGAAGTCCACTTTCCTGAGGAAGAACGGCCATCATGATGGACTGATGTTTCTAGGAGACAGCCTGAAAACCCTATCTTATGAGATGGAGTGAGACTTATTTTCCACATTCACTTGAAAACCTAGATTGCTAAGTTATTGGAAAAAAGGAGAGCTTCTTAACAGCCTAGCAAAATGTCTGCAATGAAAATGCAGGTGTCTAAATTAGGAAAAATGTGAATACTCTAACCTGCAATGTGCTACTACAGGAGCCAGACACTTTGTAAACAGTCCTGGAGTTGTCAGCACAGAGGGTTGATCAAAAAATTGAAAAGGTGTGCAAGAGCAGAAAAAAATATGTCTTGAGAACTGGAATGTGACAACTGACATTTTTAAATCTGGAATTCATAGGAAGTTTTGAGGAGGAATGACTGGTAAGAGAGACTGTAGAGAGAGCATTTTGAATTCTGACACACACATTTAGAAATAAAAGGTCCAGGACAAGTCTCCAAATTACTCCTTTCTGACCAGAAAGATCCTTAAGTGAAACCCATTTTCTATTTGATCTGGAAGAAAAGGCTCAAACTCACTGAGACAGCATTTGATTCAGGATACAAGGAAACAGGGAAAATGGATGATGACTGAAATGAAAGAGGGAGTCCCGTGAAAGAGGGAAGGCATCCAACTGCCAACTGTAGCCTTTCTGAATGATTCTTAGGACACAGGTGTCTGAAGTAATGATACCAAAATGAAAGTAAAGTCCTTGGTTTCGTTTAGGCTTGTCTGGGCTGTGAGAGTGGGGAAGGGGAAGAAAATAATGGGGGGTATAGCCAATTTGTTTTTAGATTGTCCTTGGGCTTGAAAAGGACCTTTTCATCTGATCCTCCCAGCCACTGTCTCCTAAATGTTTGCTAGTCTTTTACTGAGACTGTTCTCATTCTTTCTTATAACAAGATTCTGGGCTAGAAAAAAGCTATTATATAAGACAACTGAAATATTTGAAAAATCCACTGGATTCATTTTGCCCTTTCATAAACCCTTTTGAGGACCTCAGCAGAAGGTCCAAAAGTACTTTTTTATCCAGAGGTGCATTCAACAGTTCAGCTTTCACAGCCTCTGGTAAATTTAGAGTAAGCCACCAAGCAAATCATATAACTGATCTAGTAGCAGCCATCCTGGGCACAGCATCACCAGTGCTACCTAAACATTTAGAGAGTATTTATCAACCTGAGAAACAGATAAAAGTAACAAGTTGAGAGAGATTTAAAAACATGTCTTCCGACTCAGACTCTGTTTTTGGGTAAGGAAACATGTGAGGCATAATCTAAGCCTAGTTCCTGTATGTTAGACTCTGAATCAGAATAGGATGGTGAAACTGACCTTATTCTTTTAGACTGTTGAGAAGTCTTGGATGGTAATGAGTCAAAGGTTTTAAATAAGCCTTTGGCAATGGTAAAACAGTATTTTTCCTCCCTTTGCTGAAGGGGATAAAGGACAAGCATACCTCAGTTTGTGCTTTCTTTTCCTGGAAATGTCTACTGAAAAGGAGTACACAGGTGTACAGTCATCTCTCCAGAAAATCAAGGACTCTGCATAGCCCTGTAAGGGAATAATGTCCTTTCCTGCCCCTAAGGCCAGCAAAAGTGGTTCTTCCTTGTCTGAAGTTGACATATGAGCAGCCCTGGAGGAAGACCACCTGTTGGTGGCTTAGTGGGAGGCAACATCAGACTCGTTGAAAGAAGCAACAGACAATCTAAAGGCTCTGAAATGGCCACAGTAGAGTTTCCCACTGGAGGTCAAGGAAAGGAAGAAGCTGGAGTGGAAACTAAAACTTTCCTGACTGCTTTTTGTTTCTTGGGGACTGGAGGGCAAATGGAGCCAGATCCCTCATCCATGCCTCTCCAGGAACAGCCTTTAACTTTCTGAATTTCTAAATGCAACAGCAAAGTACAATCCCTCCTCCTTTGACTTTTAGGAGTAAAATAAAATCTACAAACTGAAAAGGACAATGTTGTGCTCTTCTTCTGAACAAAAAAAGGCAAGACATGCAGTGATCTTTGTAGGGAATCTGGTCACCATGTAAACCCTTCCTCTTTCTGCTCATTCAGAAAAAAGGAAGAAATTACCCAGTGGGTTACTTATCTGCCCACTTGACAAGAAACAGTCTGCCAAACTTGCAAAGTTACAGCACAAAGTGAGACTGGTTGCTTCAAAGGCAAGACAATTCTGATTTCTGGTACCCATATGTCAAGCTCTAATGGTCATACAGGAGAGTGGAAGGTGACCTAAAGCTTTGGAAACTGGACAAACATCCAATCCTTGGCAGGGTGTGCCCCATTTAGCTTAAGGTACTAGTACAGTGATCAAATGATAAACATCAAACTGATCACTTCTGGGTAGGCCAGTCTTTGCAGCATTGGACAGATAACAGGCACCCGAGAAGGGGGCTAAGTGGCTATACTCAATGGGCACACTTGCTGCTGAGGGTACACCATTACTCTGTGAATGGGATAAGCAGGAAAAAAGTTATGTACTTACCATAATGTTCCATCTGTGTTGAACATTTTCATTCTTCCCCAACGTATGGGTTTGGATCCGATACTCTGATCCAACTCGGACGTTACTCTAGCTCGAGGTGAACAACAAATTCTTGAGCTCCTTTCCTACCCATAAATAACCAAGCCCCAACATTCCTCAGAACCCTTTACAGCTTGAGAGAGAAACTATAAAGGAATTTCCATAACTGGAGTTCAACACAAGAAACATAAGGTGTTCTTAAATGTATCATTCCTCCAGAAGTGTATAGTGAGAAATAGAGGAGAAATGGAGGGTGGGGAGTTGAGGAAGAATGAAAATGGACAACACAGATGGAATGTTATGGTAAGTACATAACTTCTTTATCTGATGTTGTCCATTTTCAATCGTTCAACATATGGGACAGAGTCCCTAGCTACCTGTATTCCTGGGTGGAGTCTAAGCAGGGATACTCCTGACTATGATTGAGCCAAAGGCCACTCTTTCCCTCAAGACCAGATCCAGTTTGTAATGATTGATAAAGGTATGAGGATTAGACCATGTAGCAGCCACAGAGATATCATCTATGGATGCTCTAGACTGGAATATGGTGGAAGCAGCCACAGAACTAGTGGAAGAAGATTGTTTTGGAAGGGGATGATTCAATTTAGTGTAGACAAAGGAAATATAATCTGTTAACCATCTGACTAAGGTGACTTTTGTACATTTTCACCCATCTTGTGCTATGCAAAGGAAAAAGAGCTGGTCTGACTTTCTAAATTGTTAGTTCGATGTAAATAAAAAGGTAATTGCCTGTGAACATCCAGTAAATGCAGCATATATTCCCCTTTGTTTGTGAAGTTTGGGAAGAATACCAGCAGGACAATGGTTTGGTTAATGTTGGATTCTGACACCACCTTAGGTTGGAAGGAAGCATTAGTACATAAGGCGATCCCTATCCTTGTGAAAAATCAAGTATGGGGGCTTCAAAGATAAAGCTTGAAGTTCTGAAATTAATTTAGCCAATGTAATTGCTACTAAAAACATAGTCTTCCAGGTCAGGAATTTCAAATCACCTTTAGCTGCAGGGTCGAAGGGAGACTGTGTCAATTGCTGCAGTACCAAATTTAAATCCCATGGTGATACAGGATCTTTGTAAGGGGGTCTAAATAGGAGTGTACCTTTTCAAAAATGCTTTACATAGCTTGCAGGAAGCCAATGAAGAATTCTGAAACCCCATGTGGAAATTCAAAATAGCCTTCAGCTGGACATCAATAGTCGATGACCTTGAACCCTCATTAAACAAACTTGCTGTATTGGGTTGACAAAGGTTCTATTTGATTATGTTCTGCCCAAAAAACAAATATTCTCCATTTACTTCTGTATAATTTTCTTGTAGAGGGTTTACGGGAAGATAACATAATAGAAAGGACAGGTGAAGACAGCAGAGGTTTCCTGGATATTAATGGAACTGGAGAAACCATGCAGTCAGTTTGAGGTGCGAAATGTCCAGGTGAATCTTGCCTGTTGGGTTAGACAGCAGGTCTAGACTTGGATCCAGAATCCAAGGTGGGTACCAAAGATGAAGCCAAAGGAAAGGAAATCACATCATCCTTTCCACATCTGCCTCAGTGATGCTTCCGGAGGAACAAGGCACCACTGAAGAGGACTTAACATGCTGTTCAAGGAAAGGGGATGGCACCCTTGATGGCACCAGATCCACACAAAGTGAATACACTGTGCTGGGCAAAGACTTCAGATTTGAGTACCTTGGATCCGAAGTGTGCTTAGTTGGATTAGATGTAGATGTACTAGAGAAATACTTGCTCAGATATGGAGGAGGACAGCTTGCAGGAGACTTGGAATCAGATTTTCTTTTTTTTCCCTCTGCTCTGAAGACATCAAAGCAGCGGATTCTACAGACCTGGACCTTTTTGAAGGGTACTTAACTTTTATTTTCGGAGGTTGAACTCCAGCTAAGGCCTCAGTGAAAGAAGATGGAAACATGCCTTTAGTATTAGTTTATTTTTCCATTTTGTTAAAGCCAAGGCAGATATCGTACTCTAGATCAAGGCACTCTGCACCTAAACAATATACACATAGTGTGGGCATCTGAGAAAGACATTTTATGCCCACATCTGTCACATTTTTTGAATCCTTTATCAAACACAATGAAGCAGCAAGTGTATTCAAACTAGTGACACTATCACCAAATGTTGTTACACATACAACAGAAAAGAAACCAACACCCTTAATGGGAAAGGCTAGATTGGAGGGGTAGGAAAGGCCTACCAAATATGGTAGCAGCAAATACACAAACTACTGTACAATCAGAAGAAAAGGGGCAGAAAAAACTAAGAAATAGTCTCTTAAAAAAAAAAAGGAAATTCAAATGCTACTAAGACAAAGTTTAAAGAGATTGAACTACTTAGCTTCACCAAAATACTTGAGGGCAACAGTCACCCACCTCAAATCATGAACGCGGCTCACAAGATCTGAGAGAAGCTGGGGCTTGGAGCATTATGAGTAGGAAAGGGGCTTGAGAGTTTGTTGTTCACAACAAACTAGAGTAGCGATCAAGTCAGATCAGATTATCAGATATGAACCCATACTCTGAGGAACAAATGAAAATTGACATCAGATCTGGAATTTGTTACTGAAGTAGTAATGATGGAACCTTTAACTAAAATATGCTCTTCTAAACTCTTATGTGCTGCAGTAATTTTTTTTTTTTTTAATACAATCAAGAAGGTACATCAACACATGGGTAGCAAGGGTTGGCAAACAGGAGAGGCAGTAAGCACTACCCATATTTCTCAATTATAGCTGCCTGCATCAGTGAAACTGCAAGTAGTGGCTGTAAAGTCAATCTCTGAAGCAGCCCCACAAAAATACTCCCCATATGTTTATTCTGATTATTTAGTTTAAAAAACAGCCTACATCTTTCTCATCATCCTTTTTTCTCTCTCTCTCTTTTCTGTGAGGATAAACTTGCAGAAGAGTATTAAAATCTTATCTCCCTGACAGTGTTAGTCTCCATTATGCTTTTCTATAGTGAAAGGAAAAGCATACCATTGCATTCTTTGGCAAGAGATAATACCATGACATAAACCCAAGCAAAACAGGCTACCTGTGTGGTGCTTCCCAATTAAAATCTGCTTTTAAAGTGCAATATTTAGTGCATACCAAACACTCACCCATCTAAAATAAAAATGCAGTGTCCCTTTTCAATTCACATCGATTGCCTCATTGGTCAGCTTTTGGCATGATCTTCCAGGTGGGTACCAACATTGATGGAGATGATCTTTAGGGCAGTTGCACAGAATAAAGGCTGAGAGTCTACACAAGCTACATACATGCACATGCAGGTAGTGTGTTGGCTGCCTGCACAATAAGCCTTATGTTTTCTTTATTTTTTTGAATTGGAAACTCATGGTTTTATTAGTCTCATCTGTATTCAGACTCATTCATGCTGTTTTTTTAGATCTATTTGCTGTCAAATAATTGATGATGCTCCATGTCCTGTGGTCTTCTGTTCCCTCTATGGTTTAGAATACTACAAAAACACCTTTATTTCACTGTGCTAGACTACTGTGGTACAAACCACTTAGACTTTAAGCCTGAAATCTTGCAAAACAACTGTTAGTCTGAAATCTTTTGTGGTTTTCATGAAAGGGGCCCCTCCCCACATGTTGTGTGCTAGTGCATATAACTGAATGTGGTCTGATGAACAAATTATCAAATCTGGCTGTGAAATGGAATACTCAGTGTTTTTAGCATCAAATATACAAAGGACCATGTAGGTAGTATTTGGTGGTCCTTGGAAGTCAGCTTGTTCTTAAACTGCTGACTTACACTTCTAAGCACAATCTGATATCCTGATTTCCAACTTTTACTCTGCCAATCCGATGATTTACTGTAATATCCTACAGTCCATTTGTACACTGGTAACTTCCAGTAAGATGTTGTCTCATATTTTGTTGCCTGTCTTGCTTGAGGTGGGATATGACTATCAGCGCTGATGCATCAAGAAGATTCTGACTAGCCATCCATTTTTTAGACTGGAATTTTATACTGGGTTGACAATTTGGTGCATCTTTCCAACATTTACTGCTGGTTTAAACCACTGGACCTTATTTAGGCAATGACTTTAGCATCATACTCATTTTTTATTTCTGGCATCCTATTATTGCATCTGCTAAGATATCAGACCTTCACGCATAGACTGAATTCCATCAACCCCAAATCCTAGTTACCACTGAAACCTGGTTAAGACTTGAAATTAAAGATGAATCTTTCCTAATGAAGTTGCAGCTGGGAGGAATGGTCAGTTAGGTTAATGGGCTAGGAGAGCGACTATTATCTTTCAGGCCACCTTACAAAACCATATCCACTTCCCAACTATTCCACAACACAGCAGTGAAGAAATAGTAATAGCTAAACTCCATATAAACAATCAGAAATCTATAATCATTGTAGGTACCTGCAACTCTTTTCCCCACAAATGCCAAGACTGCCAAATACATACTTCGCTACTTATCTACTTTCAGCTGAAAACCATCCTGCTCCATGACATTAACAAGGACTGGACCTCTACAAACCTAACTCTACCCTCATATTATTAACTTTTATCATTTCACTCAGCCAAGCCAACAACCAACCTAATTTGGCAACTATCAAAAATTGCATACTAGACTGCATACTCTGTCAACCCTAAAAAAAATTAAGTTAGCCAGCACCCTCCCAGACTTTCTCAGTGATCACCACCCTATCATAAGACCCCAAACCCCCTATACTTCAACTCAGAGAGACAACCTATTTTGATAAATCTATATTTAATGACAAACAATGTTACTGAGAACCCCTCAAGTATCTCTCTCTAGATGCAGCTGTCACTTCAATAACTCCTCCTTAACCATACTAAACCAACTAACCCACTGAGACAAAGAAGTGAAAAATAAATTCTGCCCCATGGCTAACCCGTCAAACTAAGCAACTCATAAGAAACAAGAGACAAAGCCTGAAAACAATGTGACAAAACTAGAACTAATCCTACCTAGACAGACATCAGTGCCTCAGAAACCACACAAAGATTTATGTTCATTATGACAAAAACAATAGTTCAACAAACCAGACTGCACATACAAAAACCTCAAAAGGTTTTGGCAAAATTTAAACCTCCTCCTAAAATCAGGCAGAAAACCATCCAAATCATTCTCCATCTGAAACCAGCAGGAACATGGCAAACAAATTCAACAAACACTTCATATCCAGTACTCTACTTAACTCAATAACAACCTATACTCAAACCTCACCTAGCTCCCCAAACCACAGCTTCACTTCACAACTCAACCCAACAACCATTCAAATATCATTACAAAAATGAGAACTCACATTAGCTTCTGACAACCTGCCATCCGAATAACTCAGTACAGCCACTGACATCATTTACTATCCTGTATCTATTCTAACATGTTCATCACAGAAAACTACATCCAAAGCCCTTTGAAATGTCTCATTCATATTCCCATTACATTACACAAAGGTGTCACATCCTCTGAAATGTCAAACTATCACCCTATAGCAATCCTTCCTCCTCTCTGCAAAGTACTTGAAAAATGCATGTGTTAGCAGCTCTCAGCCATTCGACTTGAAAAGCAATTACTTTCTCCTACCCAATATGGATTTTTACCCCACCACACCACCAGACTTGCCCTGCTACATTTCCTAAATAGCATTAATCAGATTAAAAACTCAGGTAATTTAATCTCCAACCTTTTCCTGGACATGTCAAAAGCCTTCCATACACTCACATTATCTACTCCTCAAAAGAGGATCTTAGAGGGTTCAACTCCCTCAACCAAGTGGTTCACCGTCTACCTAAACAATCACAACCAATCTGTAAAAAGGAATGACCCCCACTCCACATTCCTTCCAATCAATACAGGAGTTCACCAAGGCTCCACACCTGGGACACTTTTCAATATCTTCATTACTGACATGCACACACAATCAAAACTTGCCAGCATAATGCAATACACTGATGACTCAACTTTAGTTTGCTCAAAATCTTTCCATCCTAGGAATCACACAAGAAGCTTTCACATCTAGAGTAAACTGGCTAAATAAATCTCAATTGTTCTTAACCCCCAACAAAACCTATTCCTTTCTAAAAATACAAATCAAAACAACATTGACCTCATCTCCTCAAACACAAAAATTGAAAACAACCAACACAAAAGTTCTAGGAGTTATCATTGATAAATGAAACTTTGATCTGCACATTGATACCATGGTCAAAAAGGCACCACAAACTAGGCTGTCTCATTTTACAGAGCAAGGCACTTACTAAGTGATCATAGTAAAAACATAGTTGCCACCTCACATTTCCTTGCTACCCTCCTATATGTACAAATATCAACTATATGCACAAATATCAACACTTTCAACAAACACAGACTAGAAAGCACCTATAACAACATTAGTGAATTCATCTGCAGCCTCCCAAACCAAACCCATCACTGCATGGCAATCAATACCCAAGTGGCTTGAACATCAACACATCACCCTCTGCCAGCTGCTCACAGCACACAAAATACTTCACCATCCACTTAAAACACCCTTGTTGTCAAATCTCATCCAGTGGCATGTACCAACTAGAACCCTAAGATTCTCAGGACTTAACTTTTGCTAATAAATCTAATTATTAAGGTGACTCACTATTCTCTGTAACCATCTCCAAGGCATGGAACAAACTTCCAAACCACATCAGGCTTTTAAATAACCTACCACAATTCAAATCATCCCTATAATATCACCTGGCAACTAAAACTATACAACTGTACCACACATACAGTATATAGTATTCAGTCCTAGCTCTGTCCACTATGAATACTGTACAGGTGTATTAAAGTATTTTTGATTCTACTCAATATCTTGAAAACATGTACTACTATAATCTGATATGCTTTCTAATATTTGTTGACCGATTGCTAGGAGATACTTTGTAAATGTTTGTTGATGGCTTTGCTTTTGGATTGTCAAAATGTATTTCAACCTCTTTTGGAGATTTTCTTCTTGGGCCTCCACTGAAAATGGCCATTTCAGTTACCAGACAGACCTTCCTGGTAAACAAAAGCAATAAATAAAATTAACACATTTTCAATGAATTTATATCCAAACTTGGACTGTATTTTGCCACTACTTTAGGTTTCAGTGCATTTTTTTTAAATTGGGCTTCATTTCAAAATTGTTACATTTGCCTTACATTTTTTGCAATTATTTTGCTATGCAGACTGCCTTTTGACTTCTAGTAATTTGAGTTACTTCAATTTTAGTATTTATGTCAACTGCCAATTTTAGTAGTTAACCAGTTGTTGTTTGGTGATCTTCTAGCTTCCTGATAGCACAATCCTTGCCTGCAAAAGGTGGGAGTGTTCTTAGAAGGCATCAGGAACATATACAGTTTGAGCATAGTCCTATACCAGTGTTAATATGGATTGCATCATGTGGTGAAACATGGTGCAGCTATGATACAACCCAACACCATGCACCTGTGGATCCCTCTTTATACCTGTGAGAGGCATATGGGACTGGCTCTCCTGTACCTCTGGTTTGGTATTATGCTTGAACCCCACCTCCATTAGGAACAAGCCCAGAATTGCATCCAACTTATTCTGTGGTAACAAACTGGCATTTACTATAGAAATCTGGCTCAACATCAACTATGAATCTTGTGGAGACACTGCCCCCATTGTTTTTCATCTTGCAGTGTGCTTTGCTGGATTAGTCTAGGAGGGAGGCTGTCTCCAGTCTTTCAACTAACTTGCACTAAACTTGAAGGATATATTTAGAAAGCTTGGCTAGACTTACAAAGGCCAGCACACAAACTTGCAGGATACATTTAGGATGCCTGTCTACGCTTACAATGGTCCCAGTGGTAGTAAATCTAGTATACAGCCACAAACCTATCCATTAAGGTTGGAGGTACAACTCCTCTGAATAGGTCATGGGTGTAAAGTGCAAAATACTGGCATTTCGACTACCTGGCAATGTGAGGATGTTCACAAATCTACTTATTTCCTCAGTGCTGATGTTATCCAGATGGCTAGTTCTGGGCAATTTCAACATCAGGGTTGACAGGGAGTCTGTGGCTCTTACAAAGAATTCCCTTGCATTATAAAGTGATTTAGGTATTGCTCAGGCTGTTACCTACAGCTAATGATGTACACTGAACTTGATGTCCCAGCTGGGTATCACAGCCCACAATTTAGTGGAATCAGTAATAATGGTCAAGTTGCAGTCTAGGTTGCAAAGTGGTTGATTTACCCTGCATGACTACCACCAAACAGGGTCTTGGGGCTTGCAGAAACAATAATTCTTTATACCAGACTTAATGGTTCCTCACATACATCATCAGTTACAGAAAAACAGTTCAGTGCTGAGGGTCTAGATGAGGTTGTGAACTTCTACATGTCCTTGATCACTTCTCTTGATTTTTCAGCCACTAGTTATGTGTGCCCTGTCCAGTAAGTGCCATACCAGCCAGAATATGATTGTAGGCTCCATGGACTGACCAACAGGCATATTTAAGGACATGCTTCTGTTAGATTAACATTTTTAAGTCTACCACAAAGAGATCAAAAACTATTGCATTTGTCCTGAAAGCTCTCTCTGACAGCAGACCAACCATACCCTTTTTCTTCTTGGTAGGGGAATGCTTTATGGCTAGTTAGCCAATCAGAATCTTGCTGTCAAATTCATCTTGATTTAGTCATGTACCACAAAGGTGAACTTTCAGGGAAGATATTTTGATCCTATGAAGCATTTGCCATCTTTTAACTGATCTGAGTTTACTCTCCTTATAATGATTTTGCTACATTTTGTTTTCAGAATCCAGTTTGCTACTTATGGACTGGACCCTTGCACTGCAAAACTTGTTACATGGCACCTAAAGATTTTGGATCTGGTTCTTTACCAGATCAGTGTTTCTTTCCATCAGTCTTAGAGATTTTTATTATTTCAATCTTTAAGACTAGCTCAAATGCAGATGATCTTGATAATTACAGACATACTTCAGAGCTCCTCTTTGTTGGTAAGGTTCTTAAAAAGGTCATGCATTTGAAAACAGATCCAGATGCATAACAGTAACATCAGTGATCCATTTTGGTCAGTTTTTCCAGTATAGAAGATGATCCTTAATGAGGTCTTTAAATGATCATGTGCATTTTTTTTCTTTTTTTACCTTTTTTTTTTTTTGAATTTATGCTCTTATGTAAACTGGACTTTAATTGCAAAATAAGTTTTACTTTAGGGGACCTATGTTTGAGTACAGTAAACGTATTTGTATTAGCTGTAGTCCGAGCAACTGTCCATTTCCTTTCTGGTTTCACATCATGTGACCTATTCTTCTAATAATGCAATTGCTAGCACAGTTTATAGCTGGTGGGCGTTTTCTGTAGTCTGATGCAGACTTATACACACAAATGTAGCAGTATTAGTAGAACAAGTAAAATACAGTTGATATAAAAAAGTTTACACACCCCTATTAAAATGCCAGTTTTTTGTGATATAAAAAAATGAGACCACAATGAATCATTTAAAAACTTTTCCCACCTTTAATGTGACCTATAACCTGTACAATTCAATTGAAAAACAAATCTGTTAGGAGAAAAACTATAAAAAGTAAAAAACGTACAATAAGCTGGTTGCATAAGTGTGCACACACAAACTAATAGTTTATTGAAGCACCTTTTGATTTAATTACAGCATTCAGTCATCTTGGGTAGGAGTCTATCAGCATGGCACATCTCGACTTTGCAATATTTGCCCACTCTTCCTTGCAAAGTGCTCCAAATCTCTCAGATTATGAGGGCATCTCTTATGCACAGCCCTCTTCAGGTCACCCCACAGATTTTCTATTGGATTTAGGTCTGGGCTCTGGCTGGGTCATTCCAAAACTTTAATTTTCGTCTGGTGAAGCCATTTTGTTGATTTGGATGTATGCTTGGGGTCATTGTTATGTTGAAAGGTGAAATTCCTCATCTTCAGCCTTCTAGCAGATGCCTGAAGGTTTTGGGCCAAAAGTGACTGGTATTTGGAACTGTTCATAATTCCCTCCTCCTTGACTAAAGCCCCAGTTCCAGGTGAAGAAAAGCAACCACAAAAAATGATACTCCCTCCACCATGCTTCACCGTGGGGATATTCTTTTGGTGATGTGTTGTTTTTGCACCAAATGTAACTTTTGGAATTGGGCCAAAAAGTTCAACCTTGGTCTCATCAGACCATAACACATTTTCCAACATGCTTTTGGGAGACTGTATTGTTTTTCAAATTTTAGCCAGGCCGGGATATTTTCTGTATACGAAAAGGCTTCTGTCTTGCAACTCTACCCCACGGCTCAGAGATATGGAGAATATGAGAGATTGTTGTCACATGTAATACACAACCAGTATTTGCCATTTCCTGCAGCTCCTTCAGTGTTGCTGTAGGTCTCTTGGCAGTCTCCCTGACCAGTTTTTGTCTGGTCTTTTCTTCAACTTTGGAGGGATGTCCAGTTCTTTGCAAAGTCACTGCTGTCCCATATTTTTTTCCACTTTTTGATGGCTGTTTTTACTGTGTTCCATGGTATATCCAATGCTGTGGAAATGTTTTGTACCCTTCTCCTGACTGATACTGGTCAACAATGAGATCACTTTGATGTGTTGTAAGCTCTCTGTGAACCAAGGTTTTTGCTGTAGCAGACAACTGAGTAAATGTCAGGAAAATCCTACTAGGACAGCTGAACTTTATTTGGGGTTAATCAGTCTCTCTTTAATTGAGAGCAGGTGTGTACCCAAGAAGACTGAATGCTGTAATTAAATCAAAAGGTGCTTCAACAAAGTATTAGTTTAAGGGTGTGCACACTTATGCAATCAGCTTATTGTACATTTTTTTTATATTTTTCACCTAACTGATTTGTTTTTCAATTGAAGTGCACAGGTTATAGATCACATTAAAAGTGAGAAAAGTTTTGAAATGATTTATTGTGTTCTCATTTTTTATATCACAAAAACCTGGTATTTTAACAGGGGTGTATAAACTTTTTATATCCACTGTACCTGCCTTTGGTGCAGAACGCTGTGGGTTCTACTCCCAAACCATGTAGATGGATTGCTGATACTGCAGTACACCTTAAAATGGGATGGGGTGCTGCACATCCTGAGTGTGTCCTTCCTCGAATGAAATGCCTAGTAACAACCTGTTTCTTGGACAGACATTCCCCATCTCTATACTCTGCCTCCTATGGCGAGGTGATCTATTCCTGGCATAGAAGACATCTCTAGATCCCAGTCTGATTAACCTTTTGCACATCCACAAAACAAACAGCATCAGAACTACTAGATCTAAAGGCCTACATTTTGCTTACAACATAAACAGGACAAGTTGGAGAGACAGATGTGTATCACAAGGAATTCACTTTCTTTGGAACAGCCCCCCCCCCCTCCATCCATGACAAAGTCCCTTCCTCACCCTATTTAAGCGTAACTTGGACAATTGGATGGGAAATCAGAAAGTCACCCCTGGTATGGCACCAACCTCTCTGATGGACAGAAGCAGTCGGTAAATTATGTCATAACCAACAATCACCCCTGTACATACATCTAAAATGTATAACTTGTGGGACACATTTGGGTTGCATGGCTAGACTTGTACAGACCCTAATGGTTGTTAGTTTAGTATACACCTATGAAGTCAGTCACTTCATCAGTTGATCAGACAAAAATAAATGCATTTGTAGTCCAGTAAAAGCAATACAGTACAGAGTTAGATAAAATGAAAAGTGTATCATGCTTAGAATATAGTATGGCAACACTAATAGTGGTCTACCATAGGACAGTCACTTTTAGGAAGAAAACTAAAACTATGTTAATCATCCCACTGATCTACAGTAAACAGCATGTTATACTTTGTATTAATGCTATAATAAAAACTTTGTAAAATTTCTGTGCATCTATGAAAATGAAAGATGTCAACAATGGTGACTATGGCAGGATGTTAATGGTGAAGGTAAAGATGCAATGACATTGCCAATATGAGGTGGTGACCAAGATGACAAAAACCTGATGATAGATTTATTGTATGCAACACTGAAGGGAAGAAGAATAGTGGCTGGGGACTTAAATTTATCAGAAAGGAAATTATTCACAGTGCATGCTCATGAACAGCAATTGCTTCAGTATGTTAAAACATACCAGGGAAAGGCTTATGTTAGGCATTGTTGTGTTCCTAAAGAAATTACTTCATGTCAAGTTTTACCACTGCTGAAGTGCAGTAATCATGAGTCTATAAAAGTTAATTTGTTCCTAAATAGTTCAGCCAATCTGAAATCTAAACCAATGCACAAAAGATTAATTGCAGCTTATATGGAAGCAAAACAGTCACTATGTAAAACTAATTGGAGTGATGTGTTCAGTGGAAAATCTGCAGATGGAATGCTCAAAGTTTTGAAAGAGAAATTGTTTAAGTGCAAAAATTAAAAAAAACAAATGTTTAACATCAGGATCTAGGCATGCAACGTCATGATAATATATTTTCCATATGAACAAGATAACTGATTAAGGTGAAAGACAAAAAAAATATAAGAAATGTAAAGGAGGTCGAACTACAACTTTGAAAACTGAAATAAACAAGCTGGACAAACAAATTAAGCATAGTGTGAGACAAGATCAAGAAAAATTTGAAGCATTTATATAGATATTGAACTTAATAGGAAACCATTTTATAGATAGCTAAGATGTGGAAGGAGAAAAGACATACAAATTGATAAACTGTGTGTTGATTGTAAAATTTATTCTAAGGCACAACAGATGATAGAGTCATTTATAAAATCTTATACAAAACAATTTGGCTCCACAAACAGGGTTATAAGTTGTTTTAGTGATATCCGGGTAACCTCAGACACTGGAATCAAGATAGATTACATTGAAAAAGAACTATGCAAACTGGATCCAAACAAAGCACTGAGAAGAAAAAGAATATGTAATAATGGCATGAGAACACTTCAGCAAGAACTTATAGTACCATTACAGCTATTATTTACTAGGTTATAAATATGGAGAGATTCCTCAAGACTGAGGACATGCACTTATTAAAAAACATACACTCACCATAAAGTTCCACCTGTGTTGTTCATTTTAATTTGTCCTCAACAAATAGGTTTGGATCCAACCCTTCGATCTGACCTGACCACTTTTTCCGGCTTGTGGAGCACTGAAATTCTCAAGCGCCTCCCTTACCCACAATGCACTAGCCCCCTTCCATACCTTAGATCTTGTTTGCTGACCTTTAATCTTATATACTTAACAAATGAAATGAGATAACAGTATCTGGAGCTCAAATAAAGAAATGTTGGCTCCTTTAGCATGGTCTAATCCTTCCAGAAGTCAAATTGGTAGAGGGTTGGAGGGAGAGGAGTTGAGGAAGAATGAAAATAGACAACACAGATGGAACATTATGGTGAGTATAAAACTTTATTTGATGTCATTTTCATTCATTCTTCAACAAATGGGACAGTCTCTAGCTATCTAAATCCTGGGAGGACTCTAAGGATGTTCCTGAGCACTGCTAACCCAAAGGCTGCTCTTCGCCCAGAGACCAGATCCAATCTGTAATGAGCAATAAAGTTATGAGGATTAGCCTAAGTTGCAGCTGCAAAAATATCATCCATAGAAGATCTGGAGAAAATAATGAAGTTACCATAGACCTGGTGGAATGAACTTTTGGCAAAGACAAATTCAATGTTTTGTAAACAAAAGAAATATAATCAGTTAACCATTTGGCTAAGGGCATTTTATTAACTGGTTTTCCCAATTCTGAATTCAAAAAGGAGACAAATAATTGATCTGATTTCCTGAAAATGTTTGTTCTGTGTAGATAAAAACATTTCTGCCTGTGAATATCCAAAGGGTGCAACTTATACTTTACTTTGAGAAATTTGGAAAGAAAACAGGAAGGCTGATAGTTTGATAGATATTGGACTCTTAGTTCGCACTTTGCTGATAGTTCAAAGGGAGATTGGGTCCAAGATTGTAAAACCAAATTCAAATCCCATGGGGGAAGTGGGATCTTTAAAAGGGGGTCTAAGAAGACAGGTCCACATTATAAAGGCCTTACAAAACTTGGAAGAGGCTAAAGATGAATTATTTATTCCAATGTGAAAATTAGAAATGGCAGATACTTGTATTTCAATAGCTGAAGAACTAGCACCTTCATTAAACATAGTAGTTAAAAACTCAAGAACTTTAAATACTGATGCTGAAAAGGGATCAATGCTATTTTGCTGCATCCAAAAAACAAATTCCATTTATAGGTGGCACAGTGGTGCAGTGGTAGCATTGTTGCCTCATAGCAAGAGGCTCTCTGGTTCAATTCTTGGCTGGGGTGCCTTTTGTCTGGAGTCTGCATGTCCTCCCTGCATTCGTGTGGCTTTCTTCTGGGTTCTCCAGTTTCCTCCCACATTACAAAGACATGTGTCTGAAGCATTTCTCCCTGGGGCCCTGCTGACAACTGGCTTTGTTCCAAGTCAGACTTTCTCGGTAATCAAATGTTAAAAAAATAAATATACTTTTGCAAATTTTTCTTGTGGAAGCTTTGTGGGATGATAAAAGAATGTGGTGGACAGGGGAAGACAGCCTGGGCTGTCTAGCAGTCTATGGAAGTGACGAAACCATGTGGTCAACTTTAGGCCTAAATTGTCCAGGTATATCATATCTGTCGGGTGAGACAGGAGGGTCTGAAACTGGACCCGGAATCCATGGTGGGTGAAGCAAATGATGCCAAAGAAAGGGAAACCAAATATGATGAGGACAATAAGGGGCAAAGAGGATGACTGTGCTCTTCAATCGAGAGGCTTTTTAAAATAATTTGGGGATTAGAAATATCTGGGGAAAGGCAGAAAGAAGACATAAGGGGCCAATCATGGAGAAGAGCATCTCTCTGATTCCCCCCAGTGGGGCAAAGAACTTACTGCACTTGTTGTTGAGGAGAGATACAAAGAGGTCACAGCAAGGTTGGCCACATCAACAGAATTATCTTTTTTGCCACTTTCATGTTGAGTGACCACTTGTAAGGCATTACAATGGACCTGCTTAATCTATCACACTAGATTTTCCCAGAACATGCTTTGCTTTCAGAAATTGACTGGATGAGATCACCCACTGCCACACTCTCAAGGCTTCTTGACACAGGGATAAGATTTGATTCCTCCTTGTCTGCAGATTTACCAGACCACTGACATATTGTTCATCAGAATTGCAATGGTCCTGGAGGGGAATGCGTCTTGGAAGGCCTGCAAGCCTAAAAGGAAAGCTCTGATTTCTAGGACGTTGGTATCTATTGACCTCTTCTGGGGACCATGTGCCTTGGACTGTCTTTCCCCAAGAAGTGCTCTCCCCACCCGATTTGGGAAGTGTCCATAACTATGGCCTTGGGCTGAGGGAGAATGAAGGGGCAAATCTTGCATTATCTGACTGGAGTAAATCTACCAAAAGAGGTAATTTCTGCAAGCCTGAGTTATCTTGATTTGGGTGGATAAAGGTTGGTGAAGAATAGACCACTGAGTCGCTACTGTCCACTGAAGAATTCTCATGTGATATCTTGATAACAGAACTATCGCAGCAGGCACTGACCCCCCCAACACCTGAAGGCTCAATTAATCTGATACAGAAGAATTCTGAATGATCTTTTTGACTTGGAAACATGGTTTGCATCCTTGGCAAAAGAAGGGAGGCTGTCAAGGAGACTGTGTTGAACAAAGCTTTGATGAACTCCAATATTTGAGTTGGTTTTACTTGAGATTTGTTGTGATTGATGGAAATTCCTAGGTGAGCCCATAACTGGAGTACATAATCGCATGTTTTGATCAGATGATGCCTGGTTGGAGTGTTAATGAGCCAGTCATTCAAGTAAGGAAACTTCTGGAATTTCTGCAGCATCAAGTGAGCTGCCACTACTGCCATGCATTTGGTGAACACCCTGGGGACTATGGTGAGACCAAAGAGCAGACCTCTGAATTGGAAATGACTGGCTCCGTATCCGGAAGCGTAGGTATCTTCTGGATTGTCTGTTAATTTTTATATGACAGTATGCATCCTGAAGGTTTACAGAGCAAATCCAGTCATCCTTGTGCAGAAAAGGCAGAATGGTCTGAAAAGTGACCATTTGGAATTTGGCATACTAAACTGACTTGCTCAGAATGTTGAGATCCAAAACTGGTCTCCAGTCCCGTTTTCTTTGGCACTAAAAAGAATACTGAGTAAGTTCCAGACTCTCTCGGGTCTGGGGGACCTCTTGGATGACCCTTTTCTAGCAGCTTTTTGCTTCGAGTGCTGCTGTTTTTCTCTGACTGGGGGGGGTGTTTACTGTTAAGGGGGTAGGGAAAAGGGTATTATATAACTTCTGGAAATAATAATCTGCACCCATGAATCTTTTGTAATCTGTAGCCAGGCTCTCGGGTGCATGGATAAATAACCAGATTGTCTCCAGAGGTGGACAATCAGGCCTCCTTTCAGGAGCACTGGTAGGATCTGTCAAAGAAGGCATCTGTAGTCCCTTGGTTTAGCAGACCTCCTCTGCCATGTGGGCAGAGTCTTCTATTAAGAGTTCACCCTCTGCCCTGGGGGAACTATCGCTATGTGGATCTTGGAAGGGACCCTGGGACTTTCTGAACCATATTTTTTGACCACCTCATTGATTCTTAGAAAGGTCCTTTGAGAAGCTGAAATACATGCACCCACAGCATACAGGGTTTACCATCCTACTCACTCCTGGATAGTGTCTAACCTTGGGGACAAATAAAGAACTTCCATCAAAAGGAGCACTGACGAAGCAAGACTTGAAGGGCTCCATGAAATCACACAGGTGTATCCAGGCATGCCTCCTAATGGAAATGCCTGAACCCACTGCCCTTGAGGTACTTTCAGCTGCATGAGAAATCAGCCTCATGGACAAGATTGAAACAGACTGTAGGGTAGCCAACTGTGAGGCAAGCAAACTCTCTGACTCAGAAGTTATGGTCCCAGAGAGGGATTTGGCAAGTTCTTTAATAAAATCCCTCTGGAGTCTAGTAAAGTGTGCCAGATAATTCAGCAATTGAAATGCAAAAGTCTCTGAAGCACATACATGCTTCCCAAAGCTGTCCAGCACTCTAGACTCCCTGTTAGAAGGTTGAAGAGTAGAACTTTGTTATGCAAGTTCCTTTTTTGTGGCCATAGTGACAACCATGGCATCAACTAGTACTCCCTTGCTCCAAAATTCCTTATCCTTGGGTGGTGCCAGGATCCTATCTGGTTTCATGGGAGAGTGGCTCAACAGAATAATGTTCCTTTCATACCAGTCGAGAGATCAAATCAATGATCTCGTCAGTGGAGAGAGTCAACCAGGAGGTAGATGGACCAACTCTAAAGGCTTCCAGGAATACTGATTGCTCCTGGGAAGGGTTGTTGGTAGACCAGCCACCCCTTTGCTTGATCTCTAATATGTCTCTACAGGAGGTGTCATCAGGTGGTGATCTTGAAAGACCCTTTCCCTTCAATGAAATCAGTATTCTCTGTGACAGACTCTTGAGAGTGTAAGTGCCTCCTTTTGCACTTTCTCTTCCAAGGGACTTCATTGGGGTGTTCCCCGAGAAGTATAGTAAGATATCACTAAACCCTGCTGGGTATCCTGGTGACTTTGGGCTGGCTGTCCCTGTAGTGTAGGACGTTGAGGGTCAAGATGCAAAGATAACCGGGTCTGGCTGGAAAGTAGGAACTGAGGAGGGTGGACATGTCCTTTCTCTTGGAGCAAAAAAACTCTTTCCACTACCTCAAAAGTAGAATGCCTCAGACAGAGGAAGACGGCTCCAAAAATACATGCTTCCAGTCATCCCCTTTTGACCCAAAGGCAAACTACTTGAGGCAGGGGTTGGAACATAGCTGTACAGCACCAAGGCTCCGAGGGGCAGAGACAGCTCCAACAACCTCAGAGTCAACTCCAACACCCCTGACCTGGTACTGACACCAAGTCATCCAGCTCAGACATTCTCAGAGCTGATCCACACACAGACTGTACTGGCATAGAAAATACAATGATCTTCGGATCCAATAAGGATGTACACGGGATCCTTGGACCCAACTGCTCTGAAAACAAGGGTCAGATCAGAGGAGGAGACAGAAGAGGTGGGGTAGTACTCAAGAAGGTCTCTGGACCTGATGAGGTAAGAGCCAGGAAAACTCCCATTTGAATTCATGTCAAGAGGAATTTCCTCATCATCCTGTCCACATCTACTTTGGTCCAACTTCTGGAGGAACAAGATGATGATACTATTGAAGATACCCTAGAATGATGATGCTTGGGAGACCTTTCCAGAAAAAGAGAGGGCACCGGATCCAAGCATGAAGGAGATCTGATCTGTGGTGACCTTGGGTCTTTGAATCCAAAGGGGTCAGATCTGAAGTTTTTTGTCTTTGGATCTGAACAGGTCGGACCTGAAGGTCTTGAAATCTTAAGAGGCAGTTCTGAACCCAAAGTCAAGGAACTTGTAGGGCCCAGGGAATGCTTTTTAGCCCTTTTTTGTCATGTTTTTTATGGGGTTGAGCCCCAGATGATGTATCAGAAGATATTAATGGAAGTAATACTCTCAAAATTAGCTCATTTCTTCTATCAATAAGGGCCCTAGGGTTGAAAGCCTTGCGAATGTTGCAGGCAGAATCCAAGTGGACTAAGCCTAAATATTCACACACAATGTGTGCATCAAACAGAGGAATTTTATGGCCACAGGCCACGTTTGCTTAAAACTAGATTTTTTTTCAGCCATATTTTATCTACAAGAAGGAAGAAAAAGGATTTTTTGATGGAAAAAATAAAGGGAAGGTATCACCAACAATGGAAATACAAGAGTATACCTAAAAGGTACGAGAGAGAGAGAAGAAAAAAAAAAAGGATATTACCAACAATGCTACTGGAGAATTACACTAAAATAGTGTAGAAAAAAATAGGGGGTATGTAGCGACGTTTTCTAAGAAAGAGGTAAATAGATAAGCAAAGACAATTCTGTTTTTACTCTCAAAACCTACTACTGCTCGACAGCTGACAGTGACCACATCCATATGGGAAGACAGCAAATGAGATCTGTATTCTGAGGTATAGTAGGGGATTATGGGTGAGGGAGGAGCTAAAGAGTTTGTGTTTCATGTACTAGAAAAAACAGTCAAGTTGGATTTGAACCCATCTGTTGAAGAATGAATGAAAATGACATCAGATCCCATCTTTAAGGGAAAGGGAATTAGGACAAACCCAGAGTCATACAGACCCTTAAGTCTTTCATGTTGTGGAAAAATAATGAAGAAGGTAATACTGGATAAGTTATTGTCAAAACTGGAAATGTTGGGACTTGAAACCATACATCAGCATGCATATTTTGAAAATAGATCTATTATCCCCTGTAACATGATATTCTATAATAACTTGGAATGAAAAACTGTGCTGTGATATTTATATAGATTTAACTTCAGCATTTGACAGGCTCATACACAAAACACTGATCAATAAATTAGAAATAGATATTGACTTACTCTTGATAAGATGGACAACTGCATGGCTTACATATAGGACATGGCAAGTATACAGCAACTGGACAGGTGGAATTCTTGGTTCTAGTCAGGGTGTCTTTCACAGGGCTCTGTCCTAGGCCCTTACTTGTTTAAATTGCATCTTTCAACCTATCCTTTTCATCTGAGGCATTCTACAGTCTGCATGCGGATAATCGGAAATTGGGTAAACTGATTACATGCATTACAGATACAGTACATCTGCAAAAGAACTTGACTAAATTGACTATTTTGGCACAGGAGAATAACTGACCAATTGGGCACAAGAGAATAATATGCTGATAAACAACATCAAAAACTAAGCATATGACATTTGGTAGACATAAGTTGAAAGGTGAATATTTAATAAAGCACACAGTGAAACTACAGATTCATTTAAGGACCTGGGTAAATGGGTAAATCCAGCTTTGAGTTTTTCTAACCAATTGATTGATAGTTACAGAACTACAGGTTGTATAAAAAGAATTATAAAGTCCAGCAAATAAGAAATGATTGTCATTGTTAATTACATTAGGTCCAAACTTGAGTATGGAAAAACAATAAGGAAACCTTATAAGAAAGCCAGCATGAGTAAACTGGAAAGAGTACAGAGTAAATATACCAAGAGCATCCATGGATGTGAAAATTAAGTTATGAAAAGTAGAATATATGAACTTGTACACAGTCTCTTACAGATATTTAAGAGCAGACCTTATTCAAGGTATATAGGGCATTTACAGATGTCAATTTCTGGGAATGTTTGGGGTTATCCAAAGTAGTAGAGAATCAGACAACCTATGTAGAAAATTCTATAGAAATGAGAAATGTACTAATTGGTTCTCAGAGCAGCTGATGCATGAAACAGACAAACTACCTTAAAGCAAGCACTAGTTTGGATATCTTTAACAGCAGCCTGGACACTTATTACAGGAACAATCATTTTGTGTGCCGACAGGCTACAAGGGCATTAATACCTGTGCTTGAAATATCTGTATATACAAGATGTGATGAAGATGACACATGCTAATGTTATGAAAATGATACAATGTAGATAATGGAGAAAGATGTAGATCCATTTCCTCTTTTCTCACCTTTACCATCATTGAGGAGTCAACAGTTAATGAAGGTGATGAATACACAATGGTGATAAATATGAGAAGATAAGACAAAGATACGCTGGACAGGCAATGAATACGGTGACAATGATAATCATATGTTGAAGGTGGACTGATGAGCGAGCCAATGAAAATGATGATGCATCAACTTTGCCAGTCATCTTCACTGCATCACAGTCATTGCATCTTTATCATATCTTTGCCTTTGCTGCATCAGTATAATCACCTTTGTTCATCCTTACTAGCATCACCATCATCTTCACCTGCAATGGTCACATCATAAACAGGTTTGTCGCAGTCAATGTAATCATATATTCATCACTGCATCTTTTTTGCTGTCAACATCAATGTCAATTTTTAACACTCACCACCTCATTATAGTCATCAAATCTTCATCTGCAATGTCACTGCATCTTCATCATTTATCAACATGAGGTTCTGTAGATGTAGGTGAGGCTACCTAGATGGATGAAAGAGATCATCAGTGTGGGGAATCTAGAAGCCGTGGGTGCTTCAATAAGTGAGGCAGAAGTAAGGGAAACCAGTTTTGCCTGGGCTAGAATTGGGAAATGAGGATTACTGTGGCATTGTAAGGGGAGTGGGCAACAGGAGTATAGAAGCCTGGAGGGGGGCACTGACAGACCATGGGATCTTTTGCCAGTTGTCCTCTGGAAGGGATCATGACAAAATACCTGCTGCATTTGGTGTTGGATGGGTATGCAAAGAGGTCATAGCAAGGCTGGCCCCAGTGGCTGAAGATTTGCTGTGTTAGTGTGGGATTGACAGGCTGCTTGTGAAGCATTAGGATGGATACATTGAGTTCGTCTGCTAGTCATCTTTCACTGTGATGTGTGCTGTGATTATGAAGGGGTATCAAACCCTCATGACTTCTCAGCAAAAAGGATAGGATTTGGTTCATTTTTTCTTGTTTATATAAGTCATACAACAGGCATATGCCCAGTTTGAATGGAGATCACTCCCAAAGGAAAGACATTCTAAAACTAGAGCAATGTGAGAACCACCCTCATCTTTAGGATATCTATATGAATATTTGCCTGTGCATGTGTTCATGTCTTCTGGGCTGTGCTAACTTGGTAATGCAACCCAATCCCAGAATGCTCCCTTTGCAATGCACCCTCACCCCCCAAAAAGAGAGGTCCATGATGACTACTGCTGCTATGGGAAGTTTAACAACAAAGATCTTCCCATCTTTAATTTGGAGAAGTTATACACCAATTCAGACATCTGTACAGTTGGGTTAGGAGTACTGGAGTGGGAAGGTGATCTGAGTTGAGGATTCTGAACCCTTAGCATCCATTGTGATATTCTCATGTAAAACCATACACAAATGAACATCACTACACTTGAAGCATTTAATTCAAGAATTATGAGGACCAGAGAGGCTGAATGTAATGCTCTAACAGGCATTGGTGTGCAGTTCTGAGTGTGAATCCTGTTAGGAGGAAAACTGACAGGACAGTTTGCTCTGTCCATACAGCAACTCGAAGAGAATTGAAGAAATTAGTTATAGTTATAACTTGCTGCAGCTGGCAGAAATTCCTAAGGATAGGCAGAGCTGTGACATATAATCTCTGGCTGTTACTACGGTCTCTATGGTTGTAGCAGCGAGGACCTCATACAAGTACAGAACACCCAAATCCCACTGAATCTCAGGACAGATGTGAGTACTGTCACTCATTTGAACATGCAGGAGATGTGGTGGGACTAAAGAGCAGGACTCAACTGAAAATGGCTGGGTCCCATGCTTAAGGGCAGAGACTACCTGGATACCTTATTAATCTTGATGGGGATGGTAGGCATTCTGGGTATCTTATGTTCATCCAATCATTTGTCTTCAGCCAGGCTAAAACTGCGTGCATTGTGGCCATTCTAAAAGAGGTCTTCTTGATGCAGAGCTTTAGGCTGCTGATATCTACGACTGGCCTGAGGTCTGCGTTTTTCTCTGAAATTAAAAAGATCCTTAAATAGGTTTTGGGCCATGTCTGGTTTGGAGGGACCTCTCGGATGGCTCTTTTTCCAAGAAAGTGACAATTTCTCTTTCTGCTGCTTTTCATTGACAGGACTGAATGTCAGCAAGTCACAGAGATTGAGCAGGAGGAGTGGGAAAACAGTATTAGATAGCATCTGGACACTTTCACCCAGATGTCCTACAATGCGGCCATCCATACAGTTAAGCAACAATAAAACTGTCCTCCAAGTGGCTCCAGGGGTAAGCAGTTGGGTAACTCATCAGAGCCCCCCAAAATCCCTGGTTTTGTGAAACGGCTCCCAAAACCCATGTTTTTTTTACCTTCTTAATCTTTTTGGGGTTCATCCATTAAAGGGGCTACTTCTGCTATGACCATCACTAAGGTGGAATGAAAGACAGCATTTTCCCTTCTTGCTTGCACCTCAATAATCTTTCACCACAAGTCCTAAAAGAGAGGAATAATTTCATAGAGTATGTTGATGAAAGACATCTTAAAATATCTGCTAAGCCTCAGTTCAGTTCATGTATGTTCAATGTCCTCAACTTGTTAGGTGGATGGATATCAGATGCATCATCTGACAGCTTTTGTTTAGTGGTTGCTGCTACTACAATCATACTGTCCACCACAGACCTCTTGGACCAGTGCTGCCTATTATTAGGTGGCAAAGAATTTTGTCTGACTTCCAGAGAATAGCCTTGGTGGAGTCTGGTTCTTGCCATGTCTTCTTGGCAGCCAACTCTATAAGACAGACATAAGGAGAGATCACCCAGTAGGTAGGAAGAGCAGAAAGATAAAAGTGAAAAAGCACCTCATCCTCTGCAAGGCTTTGAAGGCCTACTTTGAATATATCAGCAATGGAGAGCTACAAACCAGAGATGGGTCTGTTCCAACCAAAATGAATGTAAGGGGCACAGAAGAAGGAAGCATCAACAGTGACAGTCCACAAGACTTCAAGATGGAGACGGTTGCTGATGCATTGAAGGCTGGGGATTTTGATACTGAGAACAGCACCAAACAAGTTGTCACCAAGGACAATGCCAAAAAGACTTGATGCTGAGGGAACTGGATGCAAAAGTGTTGGTGCAGATGTAAGGGTGCAGGGTAGTACCAAACACACAGACTCCAGATAATACCTTAAATTTAAAACCAGTACTGCTGACATATAAATGGGGAAGGCACAAGAGTGATTGTAAGCCAACACGATCCACCCTGAATACTGAGGAGGATAAAATGACATTGATCTCAATCTATGCCTTCAGGATGACCCCCATAATTCAGTCCCAAATGATGCTATTAGTATTCTTAAAGGACCTGGGAAGACAACGTGGGAGAGTTAGGAGAACACGATGCTAGGAAGTGGGACAGTTCCGTTTCAAAGGTGTGCCTGCTCATGGTTCATTTTGGGGACCGATCGGCGATCGCAATAGATTCAAAGTTGATAAAGGCATAAGAGAAGCCTCACACTTCAAGATCAGTTCTAAAGGAGGATGTGCCAGCTCCTACCTTGGAACAAGGATGGACTCGCATCACGTGCTTTCTTTTTTTGTGGAAATCTCCTCCCCTTCCACCATTTTTTTCTCAACTCTTTCCCTTTTTCTTACTTGTCAGAAGAGGAAGTCTGAGGATCAGGATGAAGAAGTCTTATGAACAGAGATCATGGGTGTCCTAGAGCAGGATATTGTAGTCACACTGGCCACATTTTCTGAAACTCTTGTCCATTTCAAATAAAGTAACTACAGTTGCAAGCACCAAAAGCAACAGCAGCAGCAACTGTATTAGAAGCCAACCATAGAAACTGGGGGAAGTAGTTTAACATGAAACCTTTTTTAAAACAGAGCTTCAGTAATAAAGGTTAAATGATGAGACAAGCATCCTGCCTAAATGTCAAAGAAGCTGAGTAGAAAGTTACCTGCTGTGACAGAAATGAAAGTTAAGTATGTAGAATAATGCTAGATTAGTGTTGTCTTCTCCCATCAATCTTAACCTTTGGGTAATTGGATCCAATTGTTTCCTATGGTGGCATTCTCAGAATCTTCTGAAGCTCTGCCTCCTCTTCCATAATGCCCAGCCTGCCTCAGATTGAGTTTGTCCTGAAAAATAACTTTACACAAGAGAAACTAAGACATTTTAATTAAGAAGGGGAAATGAAACAAGAATTCCAGACTCTCAGGCAGGACTGCACCAACTAGCTTGAGTCAGAAGATAATGGTGCCAATTTGGAAGGGAGTCAGAGGGAGGGATGGCTGAGGCAGATGGAAGGCAACATGGATCTAGCATTGTGGTAACTTTCATATCAGATGCTATCTTTTTCATCTGCCTCAACCTTTGGGTCAGAGTCCCTGGCCCTAGGAAAGAACATTTCACAATATGGTGGAGCTAAAAACTGTTCATGACCAAATTTTAATTGTCTTAAGTGGCTGCTACACAAGTATCATTCAAGGAAGTGCAACATAAAAAGGCCATACAGGTGGCTATTGCTGTGGTAGGATAAACCTTAGGTTTGGAGGGTAAAGTGATGCTTTTTATCAAGCAAACATCATACAATTGGAAAGCCATCTGCACAAGGTAACATTGGAAACTGGTTCTCCAGCTTCTATCCTAGAAAAGGGCAGAAGTTGCCTGGATTTCCTGAAATGTATTATTCTATCTAAACAGAATCTCAAGTGGCCATGGACATCTAGACAATGTAGCATATACTCTCTTTTGTTGCTGAATTTAGGGAAGAAAGGAGCCAAATTGATGGCATGCTTCAAAGATGATTCTGAGGCCATCTTAGGAAGAAAGGCTGGATTCTTTCTCAAGGAAACCCTATTTTTATGACAGATGAGACAGAGAGTTGCAGTACAAAGTTTGCAACTCAAACTCTTCTGAAGTAACAGCTATTAGAGCTTCTAGGATAGAAACCTGAGGTCCACCATTGCTGCTAGCTCAAATGGTAGTTTTACAAAAGAACAGAAGAAAGGGTAAATCCCACAGAAGGGCTGGATTCCTTACTGAATGCCTAAGCCAAAAGGTACCTTTCAAAAAGGCTTGGAAAGCTTCAGATATGCAGAGTCTAAATTTGACTTGTAATTAAATTAGAAATGGCTTACAGCAAGACCTTAGTAGAAAAAAATCCAGAATAGCCTGAAGTGGGGCACTGCAGTGATCCAATCCATTGGATTTGACCCAGATAGAAAAACATTTCCATTGGTTTGCATACATTTTTCTATTAGAGGGCTTTTGGGATGAGGAAAGAATATGAAGTACTTGTTTAGTAAGCTTGAGATCTCCATACATCAGAACTGGAGAAACTAGACAGCTAAGTTTGAGGGACTTCATATTCAGGTGAGGTAGGTCTGATGGGTGAAAGATCAGATCTAGAACTGGGTCCGGAACTTAAGGTGGGTGAAGAAGATGACGCCACAAGAAGGACAACCAAACGAGTCTGCATCAAGAAGGGGCAATGAGGACTTCTACTGCTCTGCAATGGGTGGTTTCCTGCAGAAACTTGATGATCAAAAGATTTTTGGGATAAGTGTGAGACACCTGGGAACAAAGTATGGAGAAGAGCACCCCTCAAACTATCCCTCTAGAGGGATTAGGGCAAAGAAGGTGCTGCATTTGGTGCTGAAAGGAGTCACAAACAGGCGGCAGCAAGTTTGGCTCCAGCAAATGAAAATTTGAGCTACCACTGCTGAGTTGAGGAACCACTATTGTGGTATCAAAATGCTCCTGCATAGATTATCCAATAAAATTTTGGATTTCCCTGTGATGTGCGTTGCTGTCAGAAAGCAATGCAAGGACATCATCCATTGCAAAACCCTCAACCTCTTGACATAGGGGAAATAATAAAGTTCTCCCCATTTGTTCAAGTACCACACCACTGCAGTGTTGTTGGACTGAATCATTATCAAATCTTTGAGACGTTAGTCCCGATAGGCCTGCAATCCTAGGAGAACTGCTCTCATTTTTAAAACACGGATGTGTAATTGAGCCACTAACTGGGATCAGATACCTTGTACAGTTTTTCCTTTGTAGTGACTCCCCCCACCTCAAGAAGGAAGCATCTTGTCACAATGGCTTTGGGCAGAGGAAGTACAAAGTCATGACCTAAAGAAACTATGGGAGAGGATGTTCACTAATGGATGTGTTGGTGACTCATGCTGGGGAGATGGATTGGAAAGATCACTGGATGTGAGTAAATGGGCCACTGTGCAGACAGTGTTCACTGTAGGACTCTCATGAAATATCTTGCTAGTGGAATAAGTCAGATGGTCACAGCCATAAGACCAAAACACAGGATGAAAAGGGAAGGTGGGTCTTGCATGCAACACTTAACTGGATATAATTTTAGACAGGATAACCTTGAGAGAGACAATTTTATTATTTGTTTGAAGTTCCAGAAACAGACTCTGTACTAATTCCAACTTAGATTTCTTGAGATTGACTGATTCTCAAGGAAAGGCACAACTGAGGAATTCTAAAACAAAAACAAACTAAGTCCAGAGAAATCACTGCTTCCAGGCAGACCAGCACACAAAGGTCCAGAAACTCCCAGTATTAATACAATTGTGGTTTAAACCACAATTGTATCAATACTGGGTGTTTCTGTACTTTTGTGTGTTGGTCTGCCTGGAAGCAAAGGCACAACTGAAGTAGAGTCCCTTGACTGGATTAACAATGCTCTTAATGCTGCTGTGAGGAGCCAGTTGCCCAGGTATGGAAAAAAGTGAAAACCCTGCATTGAGTCAGGCTGCTATCAATGCCATGCATATGGTTAACACTCATGGGGCTGTGGAAAGAATAAATGGCAGTGCTTCAAATAGGAAATGACTGCCTCCTAGCCTGAAGCACAAGAACCTTCTTGAGCATCTGTATATGCTTATATGATAGTAGGCATCCTTGAGGCCCACCAAGCACATGTAATCACCCTTCCTCAGTACAAAAAAAATGGATTGAACAGTTATCCTGAATTTGGTCCGCCTGACACAAATTTAACTTGCTTAGCTCCAATATGGACCAGAGGTCTTCTGCTTTCTTTAGCATAAAAAATAAAAGTCAATAGACTGCAGATCCTACCTAGTTTGGTGGGACCTATTGGATAACTTGGTTTGTTAGCAATTCTTCTATTTCCAGAGTTGCTTCCCCTGTAGGTGGGGTGGAACATTTGGGAGGTACTTCTGCTTTAGATTTCAAAGGGAGTGGAATGGAACAGAGCAGCCTCTGGAAATAACCCTAAACACCCAGGTTTTTGATGTGATGGTCTCCCAAACCTATGTGCAGATAGACAAGTGGCCCCGACTGCCTCCAGAGTGCAGCAGCTTGGCAAACAAGAAGGGCTGGAAGGACATTCTCAAGAAGGAGCCTAAGAAGCCCTGGAACTGTGGACCATTCTTGCCACTGAGGCAGCATCTGTTGAAGTTATCATCCTCTGTATCCGAGGGCCCTTACAGCAGTTTATCCAAGATGCTCCGAGTAGGACTTATGGAAGAACATCCCTCTTCCCTGGACCTCTTGGATAAGGTCCTTTGAGGAGACGGCCTCTTAAAGTCCTGTTCACTCCTGATCAAAGTATCTTTTACTTTGGGACCAAATACTGTGGTTCTGTCAAAAGGAGCACTTAAGGAGGATGCCTTGAAACACACTGCAAAAATTACAAAGGTGCATCCAAAAATGACAATACCAATAACAGCAAGTGGCAATACCGGTGGCTGAAGCATGCCTCATACTATCCGCTGCATTGGTGATTAGCAACATGGAGACATCTGATATAGATTAGATGGTAGACAGTCGATTGTAAGTCTAATGAGTCTCTGATGATGGTTGGGTAGTCACCAACTTACAGGCTTCAGATGCCTCGTCAAATATGAAAAATAGTTCAATGTATGAAGGGTTAAAATGACAGATGTGATTGCTGAAACTGTACACCGCCTGTGAACCTCTGTTTGGACAATAGAGTGAACTGCTCTATTCACAGATCTTTTTAGTGACTGCAGCAAGAAATGAATCCATGGAAGGACATTTACTCCAAAAGGACCTGTCCTGTGGTGGGAGAATAATACATTGTCCAGCTTGCTTGCAAGGGGTCAGCTCTACCATATCTGGCAGAATCTAAGTCCCAGGACATGAAGTCCAGGGCCTCTGGGGTTGAAGTACCCAAGATGTGTATAAACCCATGCCAAAAGCTTTGAGGAAGACCAACTCCTCTGGAGAAAGGGCTTTGGTGATCCAGCCTCCCCACTGTCTCCTTAATTCCAATAAATAGCCAAGGGAGGTGCCTTCATGGAGAGTTTAGCCTTCATCAAGGTCTGAAACCTCAGTATGGGATTCCTCTGGGGAATCCAAGTGCTTCCTCTTGCAGTCAATTCTTAGGCTACTCCCGTGGAAAAGCCAGGTGGACAAAGAAGCAACTGGGGAATCCTTGGGATGGGGCTACTCAGAGCTTAATGGCAAAGGCTGTCCAGAGATCACCTCATAAGATGCCAAGACATGAGAAGGCTGGGAAGATCAGGAATGATCAGACAGGGGAGCAGACAAACCTGTCTCACAGTGAGACAAAATTCTTTATACATTGAAAACAGACACACAAGCCAGACAAGCTGGAAAAAGGCACCTTCAGATCTGAAAAACCAAAGGATGTCCCTTTACCAGTCACCGATCCAGTAGTATCAGGCACTAGACCATGGAAAAGCTATCTAAAGCAGAGGAACTGGGGAGGCAGGGTTGGCTGTGTAAACCTCATGGTCAAATTGGAGCTTGACCCTCCAACTTGACTCCATGGTGGCGCTGGTGGAGTTGATACATAAAGGTAGGAGTCAGAACAGACTGTGCCTAGGCTGTTGGCTCATCCATGTGTACTATGGTCAAGTTTTAGAACCAGGAACAATGACACTGAAAGGTGGGTTGGAGGAGGGAAAAATACTGTGGGAGTCCCACAATCTTCTGGGTGGAGAGGGAGGTAATTGTCCTTGGGCCCATCTAAGTGTTTAAGGTTTTCATAAGCTAGTTTACTTCTGCTTCCTTTATACTCTTAGCAGATGGCGCTGACCTTGAAGCCAAGGAAAAAGATTTACTAGACCTAGGTAAATATACAATGACCTCCTAGATCTTAAAGGAGAAAGTCTTAATCCTGTGGGAAATGACAATGGAAAAAACTCAGGTTCTCGTGATGACCATTAAGTGTAAATGGTTCTGACCCCTACGTTGGCACCACTGGTAAGAAGGGGGCTTGACATATGCAGATAAAAGGTTGGTTGGATCAGAGTCTAGTTGTGATAAGGAAGGAGAGCAGAGCTGAGGCAGCACTGATTCAGATGGTACTGAAGATGCCAAAGGAGCCTTAGGCTTTGGGACTTTCAGATTTGGTTGGCCCTCTAACGGAGGCACATAAATGTCTTTCTTTAATTTTTAACTTCCCTTTCTAGTCACTTTTTTCCCCTCTGTCACTCTTTCTCAAACTTGGAAGGAGAAGACAACACTAGGGACTAAAGCAGAAGGCTGCAGCCCTTTCAGAACAAATATGGTCCACCAATCCACTAAGGTACACAACCCAAAGGCCCCACAAGCTTGGCATTCTACACCGAGATGATTAGAGCCAAAACAATACGTATATCATGCACACCTTTGAGGGGCAGCTTGTGCCCATACCACAAACATTTCCAGAAACCTGAAATCTTATTAATGAAAGCAGACCTAAACTTACAGAAATACCAACACTAGAAAAATGCCTTGAAGGGAAGCTGTAAAAAGAAAGCCTGTTATTTGAAGTTTGTATAGAATTAATGGAAAATTAATCAGTGGAAGTAAAGGATCTGAAGGAACAAGGGCTCAAGGAAAGCCCAACAAAAGGCAGAGCAGAAAATTAATCAAAACATAAACTCATGAAAGATAATACTGGCCTAGAAACAGTAACATCTAACACAAAAGCTGTTAGGGCTCAAAATCAGAAGAAAAATTTTACAAATAGCAACCAACAGTGAAAAACACTTTTCTGAGTGGAGCTTGGTCACAGCACATCCTACACTGGAAGCAGCAAATGAGAGCTCAGGAGCTTCAGGCAGGCAGGGCATTATGAGAGAAGAGGCAGAGGTTTGGAGTTTGATGATTCTGAGAATGCTGGCATTGGATCAAATTACCCAAAGGATGACATGCATGGAACTGAATCCATAATCACACATACATGTACACACATGCATATTACCAAAAAGTAAGTTTGTTGAAGGGCTGCTAAATAATAGTAAAAACTAACAGATGGTATACTTAGCTATCAGGCTACAATATGTTTGATTGCTAATGGAAGCAAATGACATTTGGGGCAGTCAGAGCACAGGGAGATAATGGGAGATTTTTTCCAAGGAGTTTAATGCAAGGAGTATTAGTGGAAAGGAGCCAGATCCAACAAGCGGCTTGTGTCACATTAGTTGAAGCAGATGGACTAGAAATACAAGCTGCATTTATCGATTTGTCTGTGCTGCATTTATGTGCTACAGTCTGCTGCAGACTACAGAGAACACCTATCCACTAAAAGCTATGCTAACAATTACATCATCTGAAGACTAGGTCACACAACATGGAATTAGAAAACAACTGCTCAGCCTGCAGTGAATACAAACAAATTTACAACGCTTAAACATGTAGTCAAAAAACTATTTTACAATCAGAAAGTCCAATTTAGGTAATAAAAGCAAAGTTACAGCAAAAGGAATAGTTACTAAAAAGAATCCTTGCACAAACTTTTAATGATCTTCTGATGATGAAAATCATTGCCATTTTAGGTACCTCCTCAGCATTTCAAAGTTGACCATAAGTATGATCCAAGACAGTGGGCTATGTACATGCTGATTTACAAAGCCCATTGAACAAAATGGTTGTACACCTCATTGCTGGTTGCGACATACTAATGGCAGGAGGACTGTACACTAAAAAGCATGACAATGTGGCAAGACTGTTTCACTGGGGTTTGTGCAAATATTACAATACTGAAGTGTCTGAAAAACACTAGGAACATAAGCCAAAAAGCATCATACAAAATTATGAAGTCTGCATCACGTGGTATTACCCATTACCAATAGTTCAAAGATAGATGCTAGAAAACTGGATACAGTGGTCCATAAAAAGAAGACAAAAGTAGCACTAATCATTGAAATTGCCACATCCAGTGACTACACCGTCTTGCATAAAGTGACACACAAAGTCATAAAATATCAGGATCTGCAAGCAAACGAGAGCAATGTGGAAGAAAGACACCCAGAGAGTTCCAACAGTAGTAGGGGCAAACGGGGTCTTATAAAAGAGAATCTACAATCATATTTAGATAGGTTACCAATACATGTAACCCTGTACAAATTTGCAGGAGTCATTATTGGGTACATTGTGGGTGCTGTGAAGAGCAGATTTGGCTGACCTCAAAAACTGAATACTAATTTCATGAACTTTAATAGTACTTCAACTTAGGAATGGGGTCCATATTCCAGTCATGCTATCAGAAACCCAAAAGACTTGGAGAAATTAAAAGAAGAGACAGTCGATATATAAAAAGTAACATTTTAATCCCTATGATTAAGATGACCCGCATTTGAAGATAGGAGGAATTGTCAGCCATGCCAGGGAGAAGTAAGGCAGTGGATGTATGACATGTGCCAGCACAGCTTGCTGGAATTTTGTAAATAATTGTGTGCCATTTGTATAGGAAGCTGATTTGTACAGATGCTCGTGTTAAAATGCATCAACAGTGCACCCTGCTGAAATGAAGAAAAATGTGCATGTATTACGGTAACTGAATTAAATGTATGTTTTAATAGAGGACACTGGCACAGCAACGGTTAACCAGCTGGCTTATTTTAAGAAAAATAAGGGAAATGTAAATGAGCTGTTAAATCATTGAACAACATCCCACCATGCTTAGTCTCAAGAGAATATAGGTCTGGAAGTAGCCATTATCTGGTAGCTTTTGTAAAGGGGGGGGGGGAGTGTTGTAAATGTTTCTAGCTCCTAGGTATTGTCATAAAAGCTTTCAATGTGTATTGTAGCAGTCTAAAGTCCTGCCTCAAACTTCAAAAGGAGATATTGTGGGAAGCCAGAGTCAGATGACCAGATGCCTGTTCTACAAGTCATCTTGGATATTATATTTTACAGGGAGTAATCTCAGAGTACAGAGTATTCTGTTTGGGAGTCTGACTAGAAAGGCTGCTCACATATTTCATCTTGCCTTATCCAAGTAAGTTATTTGGGAACAGTACATTTTCTTAGATTCAGTCAGGAATATAATGAAGCTTAGTTTAGAGATTGTTTTTCCTTTGAGACCAGTTGGCATAATGGTTAAGGTCTTTGCCTACCATGCACAAGGTTCGATCCTGACCTCTGACCAATGCCTGTTTGCATATTCTCCCTGGGTCTCCATGGGGTTTCTCCACCATCTGAAAAATATGCTGAATGTTTCCATCTCAAACTCACCAATAAATGGAGCTGTGGGCAGCAGCACAGACTCTACATGGTGCTCTATAGGGGGAGGAGTTGTACAGACCAACAGCTTTGGGCATATACTGTGGTGCACAGTATCCTCAAGATAGGAGAACACGGATCACAGACTACATGCCGTGGCAGGGCCAGCCACTCGGTGTAAAATATGGCTGTAGGTGATTTTGGTCATGTTGACTAATGTCAAAATGGGCATGGGTAGTTATGATGTGGCTTAAGGACCCAGCCAACTCTGACCTACACCAGGTATCCTTGCTAATGGTGGGAGGGGTATATGTGACCCTACTGGCAAGTGTATGCACGCCATAAAGCCAGCAGCCCTGGGTCAATAAGTTATTGGCTGGCCAGTGTCTAGTTGCCCAGCTTGGGTTACCTGGGCTAGCTCTGTTGAGCGAAAGCTGGATGTAAAACCAACCAACCTGCCAGAGATGGACGAGATGAGATGGAAAGGCAATGCAGCAAAGCTATTTGGCTTGGGATCCAAACTCTACTACTCAGGAGGGGGGCAGGCTAGAAATGGTATAGGAATTGTGGTGAGAGAGGCTTTAGAAGGCTGTGAGGAATATCACCAGAATTAATGAGAGACTCATGGCAATCAGACTCCAGTGCAATGATGGGGCAGTATTCGTAATCCCAGCCTATGCCCCACAGCAGGGCTGTGACAGTAAGAAAGTGTGTGCATTCAGACTGCAGCTGCAGGAACTACTAGATAAAACAGGACAAAATGAATTGGTATTGATAATGGGTGACTTGAATGCACATACTGGGACAGACAGAACAGGATATGAGGACTGCCTGGGACCACATGGGAGGGGCAACAGGAATAAAGAAGAAGCCATTCTAGAATTTTGTCAGGCAAATGGCTTGATAGTAGCCAACACAAAGCTCAGAAAGAGAGACAGTCAAGACCAAATACAATAGTAGCCAACATACAACTCAGGTAGACTTTCTCCTAGTAAGGAAAAGGCACTGGGGTAGAATCCATGATTGCAAAGTCATCCCCAGTGAAACAGTCGCCCCACAGTATAAACCACTAGTTGCCACAATCAGCTGTAAACAGTGGTCAGAGAAGGCTCTAAGGTCAACAGAGACCAGGCTGAAGACCCGGAAGTTGACTGGAGAAAAAGTACAACAGTTCAAGGAATTACTCAGGGCTGTAGCACCCCAAGAAGAGGAGGAGGAGGAAGAGGATATAGGTGGAGTTGAACAAGAATGGCAGCGCCTAAAAACGGCATGCGTTAGGACTACAGAAAAGATATGTGGCTGAGCCAGGTATGGAAATAAGGTACATAAGAAAAGTTGGTGGTGGAATGCAGAAGTACAGGAAGTCATCAAAAGAAAGGAGTGCAGGAAGAAGTGGGAGATAGAAAAGATTGACCAGGCTAGGAAGGACTACTGGTTGGCTAACAAAGAAGCTAAGAAAGAAGTTGCAGTCGCAAAGAAAAGGGCATCAGAGGCACTCTACCAACCTCTGGAAAGTGACTCAGTAAGTAGCACAAAAACTATATCAGGTTGCAAGGCAAAGAAAGACAGGCACCCTTCATAAGGGATGCCAGCAACAAGCTGCTCACCAGTCCACAGGACATCAAAGGCAGATGGAAGGAGTATTTCCAGCAGGTTTTGAATGAGGAAACCCCCACAGAAGCTGTACTGCCCCAGAAACAGCATACAGTGAGAGAAGAAGAGGGGCCCACTCTAGAAGTAAGAACAGCACTAAGGAAAATTAAGCCAGGGAAAGCATCAAGCTCAGATGAGGTCAAGCAGATATGATAAAGATGCTTGATGAGCTAGGGGTGGAATGGCTCTGAAAGGGTACTAATAGCAGTGTGGAGAGAAAGGCAAATCCCAGATGACTGGAGAATAAGCATACTACTGCCAGTGTACAAGAACAAAGGGGACATCCACAACTGTGGGCAATACAAAGGCATCAAACTCCTACCACACTGCATGAAATTTCTGGAGAGGGTGATTGATAAATGGATATGCATAGTAGAAAGTAGGATGGGAATAGAGCAGTTCAGTTTCAGATCAGGATGCACAACAGACCCGATGTTTGTAGTGAGACATACTTGAGAAGGAGTAGAGATGAGAGGACAGTCCAATCGGGCATTCCTAGACTTGGAGAAAGCATATAACAAGGTCCCAAGAAAGCTGATCTGGGCAGTACTGCAGTGGTTTGAAGTCCCAGAAACACTGGTAGAATTAGTGCAGGCTATGTACAAGGAACCAATGACTCAAGTACGAACAGTATTCAGCCTCACACAGGGGTTCCCAGTGGGAGTGGGTATACATGAGGGTTCAGCTCTGAGCCCACTGCTGCTCACACTGATGATGGACTACATTAGCAAACGAGTCAGAGGGGACAGATCAACTAAGTTGCTGTATGCAGATGATGTGGAATTACAGGCCGACTCTGAGCTAGAAGTTCAGCAAAGGATAGGAGAATGGAATGCAAAAGTGAAGGCACATGGCATGAAACTAAGCATAGATAAGACAGTGGTAATGGCAGCAAATTGGGGTAATCAGAAGAAGCTGAGAATAGAGAGTGAAAGGAAGATAGTGGAGCAGGTAAACAGCTTCAAGTATCTTGGAGGGGTGGTTGAGGAGAAGGGAAGTCTGAATGAAGAGGTCAAAGCTAAAATCAGAGGGGCTGCAGCCAACTGGCAGAGTCTCAGGAGTGGACAGAAAAATGCCAAAGAAGCTGAAAAGTAAGGTGTACAAGACAGTGGTGCAACCAGTACTATTGCACGGTACAGAAACCCGGGCAATAAAGGCAGAACAGTTGAAAAAGCTTAAGGTGATGGAAATTAAGTGCCTGAGAAGGGTGGTAGGATGCACACTGTGGGACAGATGACGAAATGAGGACATAAGAGCAGAAGCCAAAGTAGCTCCAATTACAGAAAAGATCAAAGACAACAGATTATGGTGGTTTGGACATGAGCAGAAAAGCAGAAGACAATCTGGTGAGGAATATTTGGGAGAAACAGAAAGAAGGCAAGAGGAAGCGAGGACATCCAGCAAAGAGGTGGATGGACTGTGTGAAAGAAGACCTGTGACAGTCAGGCATGAGTGTTGAAGGCAGGAGTGTGGCACTGAATTCAGAGAGCTGATGACAGTTAACATGATACCCCAAACCCCATGTAGAAAAATGGGAAAGGAGGCTAATGATGATTTCTTTATCTGTACGAGTCCATCAATCAATGTTGTTTTCAATATTTTCTGTGATTTGAACTCTCTGGTTTACTGTGAATATATATTCAGTATTTTCATGTACCTTTATTATTAAATATACTTAAACCTTTCCTTATGGCTGGCCCTTTTTTTTTTTTTTTAGAAAGTATTAACCTTTGAGTACGCCTATATTTATTTGATGACACTGTGTAGGCCACTGCAGAAGGCCTAGCCATCTTGGTGAACTAGTACCATTTGTATTAGTATTAATATTACACATTATAATTGGACTGCCGTTAAGGGCCTTGGAGTAGCTGATTGTGATGTGTCTGGTGGCAGTGAATCTACCTTACAGTCTGGGCAAAGCTGGTAGAGCGGGTAATCTATGCCAGCCTTTTCCAGGTGTGTGTGTCAGCTACTTGGGGCAGGGATAAGAAGCACTGGCTTTACAGAGAGGATGTTGGAGCACTTGGCTTGGACACTCAGCTGAGAGTCTAACCCTACAGCTCTACCATGGAAAGTCTTATTGGGGATATGGAGGGAGACAGACATAGAGGCATTCAGACCCTAGGCTGTGTGTGTGTTCCCCGTGTGCACTAATGAGAAATTGTACTTGATGCAGAGAAGTCTGTATTTGGAAATACTAAGTATATACATTTGTATTCCAAGTGCATATCCCTCTCCAATGTCTGTTGAGGATTCAGGCTCCTTGATTAGTTGCCCAGCATGGGGACGACACATATTGGTGCTCATCACTTAATAGCAGTGGTGGGCATCACATTTTAATTGGTGGCAGTGGTGGTATCATCACATGATCACATACTGTTGAGTAGTGTGGATATTGAATTCCTGTAGCCTGTAAGCAGCGTCACTAAAGAAGGTGTTTATACTACCAAGCAGCCACAAAGTAGACTTTCATATCACAATTGTTTTATTTATTTTTTGTTAGCTTAGTTAGGCAGGAAGAGCAGGCAAGGATGTCAGCAGAGGATTATGGCAAGCTGACAGAACCAGTTGGCTGAGATGTGCCAAGGACTGGGGCATGCCACCCTGAATAAAGGGGAAGTGATTGCAGCCTTAATCACAGCTACAGCACAGATCAGCAACCAGGAGGATAACCAGTCTGTTGATGGAGACGTGCAGCTCTCAGAAACAGGACAGTTCAACTTTTCCTCAGATGACTTAAAAAAAAGGGACAAACTGAAGGCCAAATGGTTGGAATTAGAATCAGCAGAGACACTATGGTGCTTGGAAGCTGAAGAAAATGAGAGGCACAGGTAACATGAAAATGAAGTGCTGACTCTGCTAGGATCATGGAGGTAATGAGGAAGGGAGTAACCGTACCCCAGAAGCAATAAAGATCAGTAAACTCGCCCTCAGTACTAAGGTGGTGATAATTTTTAAAGTTTTATTCATCTATCTGAAAGAGTATGAAAACAGTAGAATGTTGATTGAGGGCTCTAGGTATCATTCCTCACTCCCCTTACTCCATGGTAAAGATATTACTGACTGTTTAGATTATCATCAAGTTAAGCATTGTTTACTACAATGTTTTAAGTTAACACCTGAAGCTTACAAAATAGTTTAATGAGCACAGATGCAAGGCAGATAAAAGTGTGTGTGTATATTGCTAAACTATGTACTTATTTTCATAGGTGGGTGAGTGGGTGTCAGGCCACCACTTCTGAAAAGGTGGCAAACCTTTTGGTGAGGGAACAAGCCCTTAGCACTTTGTCTGAGGACATGAAAATATGCTTGGCAGACAGGGAATGCAACTCTGCAGATGAGCTGGGGAAAAAGAGAGACCTATACCTAACAAGCAGGGCATCATTGCACAGGAAAGTGATGGCCAGTGCTGTACATGGATATAAGGAAACCCATGGTGGGCAGCCTAAACCGCCCCAACAAAGTCAACCAGTAACAGGGGAGGCCACTAGTTCAGGTACACGGCCAGGATCAAGGGTTAAATGTTTTAAATGTACCAGTGGGGCCATGTAGCATTTAGATGTCCATGGAGGCAAGGTGGGGGGAGCCAGCAAGTGGGAACAGAATGCCAGTGGTAAGTTCTCTGGAGACAACAGGGGTACTAAACTACCAGCATAGTTTATATCTGATCTTGTTGGATGGAAAACAGTCCACTGCCAAGAGGGAGAGCCTGTGATATAACCATTGTGAGTCCTGCAGTGGTTAAACAGGAGCAGTACTTGTGTTGGCAGTCCACTCCAGTCAGAACTTTAGGAGGGATCCCATTCCAAATGCATTTGGCCAGGGTTCACCTTGACTGGGAGGGTGGAAAAGGAAGCAGGCAAGTAGGTGCGTTTGAGGCTATCCTTGCAGATGTCTCGATAGGGAATGATTTTGATAATGTAGTACCTTATGTGCATGCAGTGACGGAGTCAGGCTTGGAGACAGCCCTGTGGGTCTGGTAGCCTGGGGGGACCCAGACAGATTGCACACCTGAATCCAGGACTAGTGATGTGGTTACTTCAGCAAGGTAGCTACCCTGTAGCAGTGAGACTGGAGGTGAGCCACAGCTGCTGGTGGGTACTGATGTTCCCAAGGACAGAGTGACTGCAAGGGCAGAGGTGAGTAGTAGTACCCAGGCTGACAGTGAGACACTGCTGTCAGAAGAAACCAGACTACCTGTGGAAAGGGAGATGGGAAGGGTTACAAAGAGTTGAGAGGTGCTCAGTTCTCAGACCCTACATTTCAAGGCTTGAAGGAGGTAGTTAGGGAGGCACTTGATTCTCAAGGAAAAGGAGCACCTGTATACTGGAACAAAGGGTTACTGCACAGAGAGTGGACCATTGAGGGAGGGCTTGAAGGTGACGTAATACAGCATTTGATATTTGTCCAGAGCCTACCTTTTGGCATGTCTAGCCATAGTCCATGACATTCCCTTTGCAGGTCATATGGGCACAAAGCGTACCAAGGTACATATTATGCAGAACTTTTATTGGCTTGGGATTTCCAGGGGTGTAACAGGGTGCTGCAGGACCTGTGAGCAGTGCCAAAAAGTAGGCAAGGCAGGAAACAAGGTCAAAGCTCATTTGATGCCTTTGCCTGTGATTGAGGAGCCATTTCAGAGGGTAGCTATGGATACTGTGGGGCCTCGGAGAACCCAAAGTTCCAGAGACAAAGTACATCTGACTGATAGTAGATTATGCTACTAGCTAGCCTGACGCGGTGGCTCTGTCCTCCATTGAGGCAGAGAAGGTGGCAAATGCTTTGCTAGAGATTGTTAGCAGGGTAGGTCTCCCCAAGAGAAATATGGTCTAACAGAGGTGCCAATTTCATGTCAGACCTGCTGGCTTGTCTGTGGAAGCACTGTGGGGTGAAGCACCTAAAGACCACCCCCAGACTAATGGTCTTGTGTAGAGGTTAATCTCTACATTAAAGACCAAGCTACGGGCATTTGCAAACCAGTTTAAGAGAGTGGGACAAATATCTGCCACATCTATTGTTTGCATAGAGAGGTGCTGCAGGAATCCACAGTTTTTTTCACCCTTTGAGTTGCTGTATGGGCATAGGGTGAAAGGGCCTCTAGATTTGATTCATGATGAATGGGAGGGTGTGTGAATACCACAAGGAGTCTGTTATGGCATATGTCCTAAACCTCAGGGCAAGGCTTAAGGAGCACATGGCCTTGGCCCAGGTGAACTTGGCAGGAGGTCAACAGCAGAAAAACGTCTGGTATGACAGCAATGCTCAAGCCAGAGAATATGCTGTGAGACAGCAGGTGATGATGCTCATTCCTGTCAGATACAATAAACTACAGGCAGCTTAGGAGGGACCCTTCAAGGTGGTAAGGAAGGTCAGTGACGGTAACTACACTGTAGAACTGCTAGGCAGGGGCAGAAATTGTACTATGTTAACATGATGAAACCTTACCATGACAGGGAGGCCCTTTTGCTGAGTATTTACAGTAGGAGGCATGAGAAGTTTGAGGGGGATCTATGGCTACACAGGGCCAACCAACAAAATCCCAAGTTATATGATGGGGCCTAGGATTGCAGGCATACATCACAGTGCAACACTGCAGTGGGATCAGCAATGCAAAGTCAGACGGAATCTCAAGACAGGGAATGGGATAACATTTTCAGAAAGGTTTATTTCTTTCAAGTCACATTTCTCAATGGTCACTTAAAAAACTAGCTTGAGTCTTCAAAGTGGGGGTGATGTAGGAGGTACTGCTAGCCATGCCAGGGAGAAGTAGTGCAGTGGGCGTATGCCTTGTGCCAGTACAGCTAAGCTGGAATTTTGTAAATAATTATATGCCATTTGTATATCAAGCTGATTTGTACAGATACTCGTGCTTAAACTAAATTTGTGAGCTCTACTTCTGTAATTGTGTTAAAATGCAACAGTGCACCCTGCTGAAATTAAGAGAAATGTGCATGCATTATGTAAATGTATATGTTTTAATAGAGGACACAGGCATAGCAATGGTTAACCGGGTGGCTTATTTTAAGAAAACTAAGTGAAATTTAAATGAGCTGTTAAATCACTGAATGGCACCCCAGAGTGCTGAGTAGGTCTGGGAGTAGCCATCATCTGTTAGCTTTTGGAAAGAAGGGGGGTGTTGTAAATGTTTCTTGCTCCTAAGCATTGCCATAAAAGTTCTAAATGTGTATTGTAGCAGTCTGCTAAAATCCAGTCTCAAACTTCAAAAGGAGATATTGTGGGAACCTATAGTCAAGTGACCAGATGAGGTAATTCTGCAAGTCATCTCCGATATTATATTTTACAGGGAGTAATCTCAAAAGAATACAGAGTGTTCTGTTTGGGAGCCTGACTGAAAGACTGCTCATGTATTTCATCTTGCCTTGCCCAAGTAATTATTAGGGAACAGTAAATTCTCAGAGTCAGTCAGGAATATAGTAAAGCTTAATCTAGAGATTTTTCTGTATCTGTACGAGTCTGTCCAATGTTGTTTTCAATGTTTTCTGTAATTTGAACTCTATGGTTTACTGTGAATATATATTCAGTATTTTCATGTACTTGTATTATTTATTATTAAATATATTTGAACTTTTCTTTGTGGCTGGCCCTTTTTAGAAAATATTAACCTTTGAGAGTACTTATATTTATTTGGTGACACTGTGTGGGCCACTCCAGAATGTCTAGCCATCTTGGTGAATTACCAGCATTTGTATTAGTATTAATATTACACAGTATAACTGGACACCATTTAAGGGCCTTAGAGTAGTTGGCTGTGAAGTGTTTGGTGGGAGTGAATCTACCTTCCAGTCTGGGCAAAACTGGTACAGCGAATAATCTGTGCCAGCCTTTCCCAGGTGTGTGTGCATGTGTGAAAATTAAATCTCTCAGAATGTGCGTGTGTGTCAGCTACTTGGGGCAGGGACATGAAACACTGGATTTACCAAGAGGGTGCTGGAGGACTTGGCTTGGACACTCGGCTGAGGACCTAACCCTACAGCTGTACCAGTGGGTTGTCTTAATGGGGATCTGGAGGGAGACAGTCATCCAGACCCTGGGCTGAGTTTGTTCCCTTGTGTGCTCTTAAGGGAAAATGTACTTAAGGCAGAGAGGCTTGCATCTGAAAATACTGAGTGTATCAATTTGTATTCCAAGTGCATATCCCTCTCCAGTGTCAGTGGTGAAGATGCAGGGCTCCTTGATTACTGGCTTAGCGTGGAGACAACACACATCATTGCTCATCACTTACTGGTAGCAGTGATGGGCGTCACACCAGGTTACAAGAGAAGTTCAAGTGCTGCAGGAAATTACCAGGAATAGAGCGAGAATTAGCAGATGATGCCTGCCAGCTTGTTCATTCTGGGAGGACAAAGGCAGACCAGTCCACTGCAATATGGCACCCAATAGAGACAGGCTGCTGCAGCAAGGCAGCAGGAAAGGCGAGGCAAAAGCACCTCCAAGCAATACATTCACATGAGCAGAACTGTGCATACATCAATGGCTAGTTTTGTGGGTGTACTGCTAGCCCAGGCTGCTGTGGGCAATGGGACATATGGTAAGTAAAAACCTCATACTCACCAAGAATTACACTACTATCCTTATTTCAATGAGCTAGCCATTTGAGTGTGGCGCTTGGGGTGGGAGTGGAAGGAGTAAGCTGCACATACAAATGGAATGGAAGAACAGGAGGCTCTAACTGGTTGGTTGAGGGTTAAAGCAACCCATAGAGAAAAAAGATTCAGCTAAAGTATCAAACAAATTGCATACATTCAGTATATTTTGTAAAAGCATAGCTCCTATCAGCTAAACACAAGCAGATTTTGTATCAGCCTAATGAGACATTTAATTCAACCAAAATGGTCACGATGAACACTTTTGTATGCAAATGAACTGCACCACTGAGTTTTTATTGCCAATCAACAGGCTTGGAAACTGCTATGAATCTTTAATTCAGTCCCTTCACTGGTGAATATCTTGCATCTTTCACAATTTAAAGCATGTGCATCAAATCCTGGAATGTTACACACTTCTCCAATTATACTAACCAAAGTTACTGAATATTAACTTTTAATTTCACCCTGTCTTGCTAAAATGTCTTGACACTGAAAAAGGACTTTTGTAGCTCAATCCACCTACCTTCTCAAAATAAAAACAAACATTTAAACATGATGCATACTTGTGGTACTATGCTTGCCCTGTTGCCATCAGTAGTGACTAAGAGAAACATGCCTATGGCCTACAACAGATTTTCCTTTTTTAAACACTACCCTGCAGGCTAGTTAAAAAAAGAAAACCACACATTTAAAAGCGAGAAGACATTTCCTACTAGGGCACAATGTAAGACTGAAGCCATAGCAGGCAAGATATTTGAATATTTTTCTTTTTTTTTTAAGTTTTGTTCTTCCATATGCTAAAAATGTTAACAAGGTACCCTTCTACTCTCTGTTGACTGTACTGTCAATTAAACTGTTGGGTTTTCATCAAATTGTTTTAAAATAAAACTGCAATCATAATGTTACATCATTTAGTACTGCTGTGAGTAGCAACGAAGCAAGACAGGCTGTGTTATTACATACTTCTGAAATTAGTTACATATGACGTGAAGAACAGCATTCTGACTTCCCACAAGAATTACATTACAACACATAATACAATCCTTGAATGCTTTACTATCATGCAGTGGCTCACACTTATTTATTTTTGTCAGATTTAAACAAAGTGATACAATGTATCATCAACATCAATATCTCTGTAATTAAATAAAGCACATATCCTCCTGAATGGGTAAGTCTCAAGTGTATAATTATGGAACCATATACAGATGTTTTGCACTTACCATGATGACAGATCTGGAAGAGCAAGTTAATCTTTCATAACAGCAGGACTAAGGTTAGGAGGCCACTATCACCACTTGGCCAGTTAAACTTTACAATGCTAAACAAACAACTTTTGTGCCAAGCCTCTCCAGTACTTTTGTATGACATACCAAGGGATCTGAAAATTTAGTGATAAGACAGACTTCCATACCAAATATGCCAGAGGTGGGGGAAGGTGAGTGGGCACTTTATGGAAGATGGCCATGTTCTTCCAAACAATACTATAATCACTGTTGCAGACATAACCTTGATTAGAATTTCAGCAGCAGTCAAGGTCTGACATTTGGCCTGATTTATACAGCTATTCACTACACCCCCCCTCCCCAGCCAAGCTGACTCCTTCATTGAGACATTGCCATATTCCCAGTATAAAGGAGGAACGCCAGCCTAATCTGTATTTTTTTTCTTGCCTGATTCCAGGTAAGGCACTCCCCTAGGATGTCCTGTTAACACAGGTCCTTAGTCTCCCACTGTCTGCCTTCCCCAACCCAAGTCAAATCAACCCAATAAACTTGATGTCCATAGAAAGCATGATGTGGCAGATTTGTAGCGAAGTGACAGGAATGGGTGGCATACTTATACCCATACTAGCCTCTGAATAACCAATGCTGCATAAGAGGGGATCGGAAGACAGAATCTATACTGCAACAGCGATCCTATTCAAAACACCTGCTATCATGACACATTCCATAAAAAGTGTTAAACATTCCCTTGAAGACCCAGTCCTTAACATAAGTTTAGCTATTGGTTTTGTCCATGATTAGTGGTGCACTGTGGTGGTGGTGATGCCCCTCAATAAAGACGGCCTTACAAGCCTCATCTGCAAAGCTGTGGAATATATCATAAATGCCCATAAACTACAAAATCATGAATCTTATTATTCTTGACCCCTCAACAGTTCAGATTTGGAAGGGTTGACCCTGTCTACTAAATCTGGTAAATTTCTCTGAATGGGTTAGAGAGGTTTATACAGTGGCCATGCAGTAAACTTAGCATATTTTGATTTGGCCAAGGCATTAATCATCATTCCTCAAGCTGGCATCATATAGAAGATAAGTGCTTTAAAAACTGGCAAATATGTGGCAAGATGGACAACAAAGTGGCTGAAAGAACTCACAATGCAAGTTGCAGGCACCTCATCAGAAAAGTATAAAAATGACCAGCAGTGACACTTCCTTTTCGGCATTTATTTTTCAGATCTCCAAACAGAGAGCCAAGATGGTTAACAATCTGCTGATGACTGCAAACTAGGGATTGTTCTCAAGTTACCATCAGACACAAACCCTTCAGAATGAACTCTCCTTGGCAAACTGCTGATATACTAAAAATGGGCTCACACTACATGGTACATAATTGCAGCATTATTACTTTTGGTATACAACTTCTCCCCTCATCATACTATGCAATCATCACACCTCTATAAAATGAAAATGCACTAAGGGACATTGGAACTTGAGTTGATAATTTCATCTCTTTCGGTCATGTGAAAAAGATTAAGAAATCCTATAGGTTAGCACAGCCACATACTAAAGGAATACTGTCAGAGTTTAGAGAGTTAATTACTTATAAATGACACCGATCATAACAATTATTGAGTGCAATGCCCCTTGTGAATGTATGTCACTAAAGACAACAAACAACTGGAATGACCCAAAGGTCTTAACCAAAAAGATCACATCCATAAAGTGCTCAAGCTGTAAAGAGAGGCTGGAAGCTCTACCATTTATTCAGTGTCTTAAAGACTTTTGAATGTAGATCTTGGATTAACACACCATCAGATATCTGGTTGCCCTGGACCTCCTGTATCTCCACAAGTCCAATGGCTCTAGAACCAGGGACCTAAATCTTTACCAACAGCTAAATGGCACATGATGGGGAGACATGTTTATAACCCAGCACCAACCAAGCCTCTAGAATAAACAACCCCTGCAAGTTAACCAGCGCTACTCACAATTTTCCTTTAAATGCAAGCCAGATGACTAAATGGATATCCACACATTTTTCCTAGGATTGAATGATATAGCTCTCAGAGAAAGGGAAGGTACTGGCAATGTGTAAATTGACATACCACTCAAAAGCCTTAGAATATTTTTTAATCTAACCTGAAAACTGTATAATGTTCTTCACATGAATCACTGAAGCAGTCAGAACATTTGGGAAGATTCCCAAAGGTCATTAATTTTGGAAGGTAGTCGCAGTTGGAGGCTCAGCAGGACAGCAGAGGTAAATCCTAACCCCCCCCCCAAAAAAAACTGTCCAATCTGTAACATTTAGAAAGTGTGCACAGAGGACCAAGTGACTGCCTTCAGAACATCCTAGGTACTTAACTGCCTAATAAAAATAGCAGCAGTCATTGAGGCTGAATGGAATGTGGCTTGAGATGACCTTGCAGAGTCTTTTAGGCAGAGTTGCATAAGTCTGCTTGGAAACCTAGGATTCTTACTTTACTGGCAGCAGAAGCTAGAAGCTGATCATTTTTTTCTTATACTGGTGTTTTTATGCTGGTAATGTCTTACCTATCTGAACATTCAATGAGATCAGACTTCTTAACCCTTTATTCTGTGTACCAGTTCAAAGAATACTTTGGTTAATTCCTCCATCAGTGTAGTCACTACTCTTCTAGAGGCCTCTCAAATGGCAAACTCTGCGAAGAACTGTTTAACTGATAAGGATGTGCCTAATGGGGAAGAGGTGCCACAGACAGGTAGGTTGAAACAGTAGACAGATGTCGCTTCACTGAGGAATAGGCTAGCCCCTTTGCAAAAAAAAAAAAAAAAAAAAAAAAAAAACAAACAAAAGAAATACTGTAGAATCAATGACACTTGCTATGTTGGGGATCCCAATTCCCTCCTTGGCACAATGAATCAATCTTTCATTTTGCCAAGTACGATTACGTCTTTCTAGTACTAGATCTTCTAGTTTCCCTCAGCTTTAGCACATCTGAAAATGTGTGCCCAAGGGTAAGGAAATTACATCAACACCGTTTTATGTGCAGGTTTAAGTATAACAAAACCCCCTTGCTCTGCATCAAGAGGTGAACAAACTGATTTTGTCACCGTCATCTACATCAGCAGGGTGAAAGTACAGTTTAGTGGGCAAACTTGCAGTAATAATATATATTCAAATAAATCATTGCTGCAGTAGCCTTAGCTGTATAGGTTATTGCCAGCCATGGATGTAACAGCTGGCTAATCTTCCAATGCCTTGAGCTCCTTCCACATGCACACAGGCTGCTGACTGCACGAGCTCCTAAGAAAAGGAAAACAGCAGCCTGGGCACCAAAAGCTTCTGGACTTTGTCAACTAAATAAAGGGGGGCTTAACTTGTGGTAAGAAAGGTAAAGCTAGGAATATATATGCAAATCCTTACCCTGGCATAAACATAACATAGAAAAGTGGGATGGAGGAACCAACTAATGCAGCAGTGACGTATTCGAACATTGATTATGGTAAGTTTACCACAACTGTACCAAGTTCATCACATCAATTGCTAAAGCCTTAGCAAGATGGGTAGAATACCAAACCTTACACAGTTGGGAAGAAGGAAGGATGAAGGTCCAAGAAAGTCTATTAAATGGTCATAAAGCTTGTTCTAGACTTGGGAAAAAAGATCTACTTTGTACTGCTTTAAAAATGTACACAGAGGACCATGTAGATGCTTCTTGAATGCATCACGTTCACCACTTCCAAAAAGTCATACATGACAAGGCCCTCAAAGAATGAGCTTCAACCCTTTCTGAAAGGGCTTATTATGATGGGAACAATAAAAGGAAAAAGGAGGGCACAACCATCTGAAAATAGGTAGGCTTGACACAGGATGCCCAGTTTTCTTAATTTCATAGGAAATACACTGCTTTCCTGAAAGGCTTTGTCCTGTCAAAAAAATACATGAGCTGCCTATGCACGTCCAAAGTATGAAGAATCCTTTCATCCCGTTTATAAAGGTTTTGGAAAGAAGATGGAGATGGATGGTTTGGCTTAATTTAAACCCAGAAACCACTCTAGGCATAAATGACTGACTTGTTCTCAAAAAGTCTTTATAGATAAACACCAAAATAGGGCAGAGTCACAATGCTGACAAAGCACTCTGACGCAGAATTTTTTTTCAATTGTTTTGAAGGAATACACAAATCCTACTGGAGTTCCCCACAACTGGCTCAATTCCTGGCAGCCTCCCCCCCACGGTCAATTTCTACTTGCTAGGGTGTGGTGCTGGTTCTGTTCAGTTTGTCACAACATTTTGCTCTGACTGAATGGAAACAGCTTGGACATTTAAACTGTGTTGAACTGCTACATCACAAGATGCCACATACAGCCTGCACAGGGGGTAAGATCTGGTCCCTCCCCCATTGTATCACGTCACTGTGGAGTTGTCAGTGATTGCCACAGATGATGTGGTATCTTGTGAGGCATGACAAGCAATCAAACTCTCTTTTACACTGATGTGCTTTGGTCTGTCCTGTTTGTTCCATAGATCCTGCATTTTTATCCCCCACAGACAACTCCCCATGTAAAATCTGATGCATCGGTTCTATCAGATGGAGCAGGGGTATTCAGACAGAAGGGAAACCTGGATTCAAGGCTATCTGGTCTGTCCAACCAAAGTAACTTTCTTTTCACAGTGCCTAGCACTGACAGAGTACCTCATTGTCAAGCAGAGTACCTCATTAACCCTTTTTAAGCACAACCTGGATAACTTGATGGGGAACAGAAAATACATGCCTGTGATTCCACCTTTGTCCCTTCTAGATAATAGCATAGGGTGCTGACGTGGTGGAGCATGGGCTAAATTCTTGGCTAGGTTTGTAAGGGCCTCAGGGCCAATAGCCTAGTAACTTCCTAAGATACTAAAGACTTGAGCTACTGCAAGGTACTTGCAACACTACACATTGAATAGCCAACATTGGCCATTAAAGTGATATCTGCAAGTAGCATCCTCAGAACTGAATGCCCCAGTGTCAGACCACCACCCCAAGGATAAGAGGCACAAGGAAATATCGAAAGAAGAGCATGAACCAAGGGGAAAGGAGGGTGGGATAGAATACTGCAAAATGTAAGAGGACATCTATGGTTATGGTAAGATTTTACACAACTATTCTACATCCTATTCCCATGTTGCAGTACTCACATGAGGGAGAATACCAAAGCTCAAGAGTGAGAAGGGGGTAGGACACAAGAGGTCTCCATAAAAGCAATGCAGACTCACCATAGCAAATCCTGCTCTGGATGTGGAGACAGAATCCAGCTTGTACAGTTTTGTGAATGTATGGACAGAGGACCAAGTGGCTGCTTTCAGGATAGCAGCAGTGTCCAGGCCTGTAAAGAAGGCTCCAGGGACAAATTTGTGGTTTCCCATTCACTCAAGATTACCCTGACCCTCTTCAAGCATAACCTTGATGAGTAGATGGGAAACCACAAATCTGTCACAGATGTTCCAACGTGGTCTCTCATTGACATGGGTGACAGGTGCCAACTTAGGTTTCTTTTTTTGGGGATAAACTCTTTGCTAGGTTTGTAAGGGCCCCATGGCCATTAGCCTAGTAACCTATGATCATAGGATCCAGAGGAAGCCACTGCTCTAGTGGTGTGGGCCTTAAAGAGAGAGTTTTCCCGAGACACATGGCAAAAAAGGTTGCCCTACAGACTGAAGATGAAACAGATTTTCTCAGCAGCCTGGGGTGAAAGGAAACAATTGATCAGACTCAGGACTTATCCAAACAGAATCTGAGTTGTCTGCGAACATCCAAGGTGTGCAACACCCTTTCACTGGAGTTGTGAGGCATTAGGTAAAAGGTGGATACATGGATAGATTGATTGAGGGACAAGTCATTAACCATTTTTGGCATGAAAGAAGGGTTGGTACAAAGGGACAACCTATCCTTGTGAAAAATCAGAAAGGGTTGTTAAGCCATTAGAGCCTGGAGTTCTGAAACTTGCCTAGCAAAAGTAACGGCTACCAGTAAAACAGTTTTCCAAAGGCAGAATTTTAGAGATGCTGAGGTAGCAGCCTCAAAGGGAGACTGGGTCAGTTTTTCCAAAACAAAATTTAGGTCCAAGGAAGGAGGAACAGGTTTCCTAGGAGGTCTGATGTGAAGGACGCCTTTTAAGAAAAGTTTAAAATCTAGTTTAGAAGCTAAGGCAGACATGCTGAAATGGCTGATAAATGGGCTTTAACTGAAGAATAAGCCAGTCCAGCCTTGAGCAGCTCATACAAATAAGAAAGGACTTGGGAATATCCACTGTAAATGGATCTAGTCTCTTATTAAGACACCAGATGGAGATCCTCTTCCATTTAGATAAGTAGGATCTCCTAGGATTAGGTTTCCTGGTCTCCTGCAGGACTAGAAACACATACTCAGAAAAAAGGTGCTGAAAGAAGGGAAACCAGAGGTCTTGAACTTTTAGGTTCCCCACAGTTGCTCCCCACCCCAGATCTGAAGCATCTCTGAACATTTCTTGAACTGGAGGAAGTGGCTGAAGAGGGAGTCTTGGACTCTGAGAAATTCGTTGAATCCACCAAAGCAATTCCTTCCTTAGGCAGGGAAGAAGTGGAAGGATAAATTCTAGTGGGTGAGCATGTTGGGATTAAGTGTTTTCAGGTACCACTGGAACTTTCACATACGGAGTCTGGCTAGAGGAAGCATTGGTATAACTGAAGCCACCCAGCATCTTAAGGAATTCCCTGACAGAGAGAGCAACTGCTGGAAGTAGGCCTGCAGTGACTGCACCTTTTGTAAAGGCATGAATGCCATCATAAGGTCTGTCCTTATCTTGCAACCTAGGAAAACCTGGTCCTGAGAAGGAGAAAGGAAAGACTTTCTGTAATTGATGGTAAATCCCAGACTGAGGAGCAAAGAAATTGTAGTTTGAAGGTTCTGCAGCAATGTGTATGGATGTTATGCTTGAATGATTCTGCAGCAATGTGTATGGATGTTATGCTTGAATGAGCAGGTCGCTTGGGTAAGAGTAGATGAGAATTCTCTGGAGTCTGCAAAAGGCAATGACAGGAGCCAAACACGTGCTCTCTATGGCTCCAATGGTATTCACACAAAGGGCAAAGCACAGAACTGAAAATGAGAGGAAGAAACAGAAAAATGCAAGAATTTCATGAATCAAGGGTGGATGGGGGTCACATCCTTTATGTTCAAAGAAACCAAGTAAGCTTAAGGTAGCAATAGTATAAACAGAGTTTGCAGGGTGAGCATCCTGAAGGTGGGAACCTGAAGGAAAAAACTTGAGTTGGAAAATGTCTAAGATTGGTATCCAAGGACCATCTTTTTCTGGGGACTAAGAACATCCTGGAAAAGAACCCTTTCCCCTCTTTCCAAGGAGGGTATCTCCTGTATGGTTCCTTATGCTTTTTTTCTTGTATGACTTGAAGGAAAAGGTGGATCTGGTCCTTTGGGGTTTGTGGAATCCCCATTAATGGAGTAGTGGTTTTCCAAGTCATGTAGCAACCACCTTGGACAATAGACAGGACCCATTTGTCTGTGGTAATGCTTGTCCATTTTGAAAGGAAATGAGAGGCGCTGGGAAAGAGGGATTTCTGAGAGAGTTGCCAGGCAGTCGCAGCATCTCTGCTGAACTACAGAAATCTGTCTTGGTTCCCATTCAAAATGTTTTATCATATTAACAACAGTTTCCCTAAATTAAGCTTCTACATAAGGGGAGTCAGCAAAAAGGGAATCTTCATCAGAGGCCACCTGGCCTCAACTGGATTTGGGTTGAATACTCCAAGGAGTGTTCACAGTCTAATTCATTCTCTTCACCTTCAGAATACTCAAAGTGTTTCTTTTGGGGAGTGGTAGGAGAAACAGTAGCAGGAGTAGGCCCTGCAAAGGAGGGAGGCCTTAGTGCCATTACAGCTTTAAATAGGCCCTTTGAAAAATCTGTCAGATGGTTAGAAACATTTTTGTGCGTTTCTTTTTCACAGGTGCACCATTTAATTCTACTAAAATACAGAGGTTTTGACCCTTGAACCTCAATGATCAACTCCGGAATTTCCTCTCTAATGAGAATCTATGGTATGCCTTTGAAAATTAACTGATGATTCCCATTCGCACCATCATCAGTATCCAAATGTATCAGACGAGCAAATCATAGATCCCATACTGGCCTCCTGGGGTCACAGCACAGGCAAGCATACCAATGCGGGTACATCACAGTCCAACTGGGCAGTCATGAAGTGATTTTTCACTCATTTATACTTAACGTACTTTTGACATTGGGATTTGTGTTCGAAGCCCATTGGGGTTAAAGTAAGTAATGGAACTGGCGTTTTTACATATTTTCTTATCAGGGGTGTGACTGGAATTATATTCAAAGGTAATCTTTCCACTTATTTCATTGGAATTTTGATTTGGATTACAATAGCAATGGAACTGGTGTCTTTAGATTTTCGAGGGTTTTTTTGTTTTTTGCCCCTGATATTCATCATTTACATACATATTATATTTTGTGTGGGACCTGTTGCTAACAAAGTGACTATCTATTTGATGGCCAATGTCATCATATGATGGCTCATTTTTGTGAAAACCATAAAGGGACAGCGATTCCTGTCACATTTCCTTAACGTAGTGGAAAGCATCACTTTTGAATAACTTTTTCGGCTCCGGAGGGGCATTTGAGCTACTTGGTTTGGGATTCTACATCAAAATCGTCTCTATATAGGGACATTTGTTGGGAAGCCCTATATCATTCTTGACATTGGAATATTTATGAATATTTGGACTACATAGTCCACATTTAATTGCAGTTTATAGTTCTAGATTAACCTTGTCTCATTATTTTCATCCTGGTCTCCCTTGATATGTGGTTTATCATTTTATAACCTTTTCGCACTATATATTGTGTTTTTTTTTGGGGGGGTTCAATATAGGTACAAGATTTATCTAAAATTTTCAAATGTATGTAGGTTTTGTCATTTTTAGGATCCGTTGAAAAATAATTTTTTGTGTTTGTGTTTGCATGGCCATGCTTTAAAACTGACAAAAGGGCCAGGAGACATTCTAGAATATACATTGCAGGGGGTCATTCAGTTCTTGCTGATATTGGGTTGTTTCTTTGACTACACTGCCCATACATTTAGCCATTAGTAAATTATTTGTCACTCCATTCGAATTATCCTTGGTAACAGTCAAAGTAGGCTTAATTACTCTAAGAAGCTTTGGAATATTCCAAAAGGAGTTTTTTGCAATATATTTTTTTTCTGGGAGGGTGCTGTTTGTGCCTCATAATTGAGATTTATATTTGCTCAAACCTATAACCTATTTGGTTGAGAAGCAATATTGCTTAATATATTATGACGCCTTTTGGGGCCAGATTATGTTTTTTTATGGTAGGGCTATTACGGCTCCTTGGTGTTAGATAGTGGTTGTAGAATATGGAATTTGAAACACAACACAAGGAACTTGGCATACCTATTGAGACCTAAGTAAGGGTTGCCACACCATACACCTTTGGAAGGTGGTTATAGGATAGTTTATTAAGTATTCTCTAATTTGAAGTGATGGAAAAATCTTGTATTCTGGATTATAGACATTTTTTTTGGCATATCTGCTACTACTCACAGATTTATTTCTATATATATTTGGGTTCTTTTTATTATTTTTAACTACTATATTTTATACCAGTCATTGCTTGTTCCTGAGTGGTTATTTGCATTATGGAGTTAACTACATTGTTGAAGGGATTATCTGCTGATAAAGATGGCCTAGGGGTTTTTGGTCTGGGCAACGATGAGCAACATGGTCAGGGATCTTCCCCAAATAGTGGGACTTCAGGTTGTGAAAATAATTTCCAACACTTAACCAAATCTATGAGCACCTTAAGGACCAATGTTTGGCATGCCAAACTATTCAAGGCCTATATAGCCAAGAATTTGAGGGTTTGGTTACAACCCATAGTGGCTAAAATGGATGTTGAATTAATGAAAGAATGTGCTAAGACCCAACAACAAGCCTCCATAGGTTTTGTTATGGTTCTATTAGACTATTATGAAAGGACAATAGAGTCCAAAATGATAGAACTTGTGAAGCTGTGTGAAACAGCTTAATCGTTCCAGGGGGAACCAGCATATCAGATATGTATAGATAAGTTATCCAAGGACCTGATTAATCTGGAACAATATATGACAGCAAAAAAGGTTAAAAAATACCAAAGGGATATTACTGACTATGAGAGAGGAACCCAGTTTTCTAAGGTGAATAAACAAGTCAGATTTAATGATACCACCAGAATGGGGGGCAAACGTATGAGACAGAGATCCAGTTTGAAGCAGTCCAGTTCATTTAGCTCCAATAATGAAACATTGGGGGATGAAACTTCATCCAACATGGATCTTGATATACAGCACCAATGGGACGCACCCCTAAGAGGTCCCACCATTAAGATCAAGGCAGGTTGGGGGGAAGAAACATAAGAAAAACAAGCCAGATGGAGACATTAATGGAACTTATGACTTGCACATAATTGTTTTGAACAATGTTTTAACTATTTCCAATGTACAATTGACAGATGTTGAAATAAAGATACTAAATAAAGGACTAAATTTCATTTCTGTTTTTTTTTTTTTGTGCCGGAAGATCAGTTGGTACAAGATGTGATGGCATTCTGCAGGTTGTTAAATTTAAGGATTTTCTTTAAGGATTCAGATGGTGATGGTAAACAGGAGGAATTCATATATCAGAAATATAGAAGTTATGTTCTTACCATAACGTTCCATGTTAGTTGTCTTCTTCTCGCCTTCTTTCTTGCTGGATGGGTTCGGAGCCGACCTCGGCTCCGACTCGGCCACTCTAAAAGCTCGAGAGTTGGTTCCACCGGCTCGAGGCTCCCCTTATATCCCACAATGCTAGGCGGTATTACCTCAGATCTCGTTTGTAAGCCAGGCCCAGCCAAAAATAATTCCAGAACTACTGGAAAGGGAAAACCCACCTCTATAAAAAGAAAGGAAGAAGGTGACCTGAACCTGATGGAGTATATACATAGTATAGTATATACATATATACAACAGAGGTGGTAGGAAGAAAGGTCACAATCAAACTCCTCTAGGTCTGTCCAGGCTAGGGGGAAGGAGGGTGGGACGCAAGAAAGAAGGCGAGAAGAAGACAACTAACATGGAACGTTATGGTAAGAACATAACTTCTATATGTTAAGTTGTCCATCTCGCCTTCATTCTTGCTGGATGGGACCGCGTCCCTAGCACCTTGTCCCGGGAGGCCTATCGGAACAGACTCTTGAGTACAGTGGAACCAAAGTTAGCTCTATGTCTAGAAGCTAAATCCAACTTATAATGAGAAATGAAAGTGTGAGGAGTAGCCCATGTAGCTGCAGCACAAATAGTATCAATAGGCAGCCTGTCTTGGAAAGCTATAGAAGTAGCCAAAGCTCTAGTTGAATGAGCCTTAGGTCTGTTAGGCAACTTTTGGTGTCTAATCTCATACACAAAGGAAATCAAGGATGTAAGCCATCTGGAGAGTGATACTTTCGAAACTGGAAGGCCCTTTCTGCCTTCTGCATAAGAGACAAACAATTGTTCAGTTTTTCTGGTCTGTTTGGTCCTATCCAAATAATACCTTAATTGTCGATGAACATCTAACCAATGTAATTTTTGTTCAGACCTGTTAGAATAGTTAGGAAAAAACACAGGAAGGTCAATGTTTTGATTTAGATTTGCCGCAGAGGCTACTTTAGGTAAAAATGATGGCTTGGTCCGTAAGGATACCCTATCCTTATGAAACAAAAGATATGGTGGTCGACTGCTGAGTGCATGAAGCTCTGAGACCCTTCTAGCCGAAGTAATGGCTACCAGAAAGAGAGTCTTCCAGGATAGCAATTTCATTGAACAGGAAGCTGCAGGTTCAAAAGGGGGGAGAATCAAAGATGTGAGAACTAAATTAAGGTCCCAAGAAGGAGGAGGATTTCTTATAGGAGGCTTAAGAAGAAAAACTCCCTTCAAGAAAGCTTTGCAAAGCTTGTGAGACATGATGGCAGAATCTGAGATGCCCACATGAAAGTTAGATATAGCTGCCAATTGAACCTTAAGAGTAGATGGAGACGAACCTGCATGGAATAGTTTGGCTAGGAAATCAAGGACTATTTGAATGGGAGCAGTGAAAGGATCTATGTCCCTTGCTTGAGCCCAATAGGAGAAACGTTTCCACTTACTAAGATAAATCTTCCGGGTGGAAGATTTATGGGAAGCTATCAAAATATCTCGAACTGAGTGAGATATTTGAGGAAGCCTGGCTAAGGTTGGAATTGGAGGAACCAAGCAGTGAGGTTCAGAGAGGGGAGGGAGCAATGTAACTGACCCGACTGATGGATCAAAAGATCTGTAACTAGGTCCAGATGCCAGGGTTGCTCCAACAGAAATTGGTGTAGAAAGGGGAACCAAACCTGTCGAGGCCAGTAAGGGGCAATGAGGATCAATGAGGCCTTCTGAGCGATAGCTTTCTGTATCACTTGAGAAATTAGTGGGAAGGGAGGAAATGCATACAGAAGTCCCCGGGGCCAAACTTGGACTAGAGCGTCCCTGCTGGGATGGCCTGGTAGAGGAAAGAGGGTGAAATAATCTTTGCACTTGCTGTTTTGGGGAGTAGCAAAAAGGTCGCAGCAAGGCTGACCCCGCTTGAGAAAAATTTTCTCCAAGATTGAATTTTTCAGAGACCACTCGTGAGACATGAGAATAGCTCTGCTCAATTTGTCCGCAATGAGATTGGACTTTCCGGGGATGTGCGTTGCTATCAGAAACCGCTGAGAAGAAATCGCCCATTGCCACAGTCTGAGTGCTTCTCGACATAGAGGGTAGGACCTGGTTCCGCCTTGTTTGTTGATATACCACACTACAGACATGTTGTCCGTCTGAATTGCTATCGTTCCCAAGGGAAGAGAGTCTTGAAGGGCTTGCAACGCTAAAAGCACTGCTCTCATCTCTAGAACATTTATATGCAAGTGGCGTTCGTCTGGTTGCATATGCCCTGGACTGTTCTGCCCTGATAATGCCCCCCCCCACCCGATCAGGGAGGCGTCCGTTGTCAGAGTAGCAACCGGAGGGGGAGGGACAAAGGGTCTTCCTAGGAAGAGCTGAGGAGAAGAAATCCACCAAAGAAGATGATTCTTGCATGCTTGCGTTATCACAATGGTGTGGGACATTGGAAGTTGTTGGTACGACCATTGTGTGAAGAGCATCCATTGAAGGATTCTCATGTGAAATCTGGCTAATATAAGTAGAGGGATAGCAGCCGCCATAATCCCCAAAACTTTTAGGACTAATCTGACTTTGACTCTGTTGCTGTGGAAAAGAAGGGAGACCAGTCTGTGTATGTCTGCTATCCTTTGGTCTGTGAGTCTCGCAGACATGTTGACTGTGTCTAGTTTTGCGCCGATGAAGGTAATAGCACGACAAGGTGACAAAACAGACTTTTCGCAATTTATTGACATACCTGACTTTTGAAAAATGCGAAAGGTGTAGTCTCTGGCAAGTAGAAGAAGATGCTTGGTAGGAGCTGTAAGGAGCCAGTCGTCTAAGTATAGAAACACCTGGAATCCCTGACGTCTCAGGTGAGAGGCCACCACTGCCATGCATTTGGTAAACACCCGGGGGGCAGTGGTGAGTCCAAAGGGCAGGGCTCTGAATTGAAAGTGACTGGTTCCCAGCCTGAAGCGGAGGAATCTCCTGGAGCGTCTGTTCATTTTTATATGATAGTACGCATCCTGGAGGTCTATAGAGCACATCCAGTTTTCCTTTCCCAATAGGGGTAGGATGGATTGTAACGTGACCATCCGAAATCTTGTTTTCTTGACAGACTTGTTCAAGATACTGAGATCCAAAATTGGTCTCTAGTCCCCTGTTTTCTTTGGAACCAAAAAGAATTTGGAGTAGATTCCGGATCCTTGCTGGTCTGCTGGCACTGGCTGAATGGCTCTTTTTGCAAGCAACTTTGATATTTCCAACGCTGCTTGATCCCTTTGAGCGGGTGGAACATCTGGAAGGGATTTTTTTGACTGATTTGGAATGCGAAAGAACGGAATGGAATAGCCTACGGAAATGATGGACTGTACCCACTTGTCTTGAGTTAGGGATCGCCAGGCTTCTGGGTACAGTGATAATCTTCCCCCGACTGCCTCCGAAGGTGGACAGTCGGGCAACACCTCAGGGATGCTGGAAGGGCTTATCGGAAAAAGTTTCTCGATTGCCCTGGTTCTGAGGACCCCCCTGCCTCTAGGGCGACGTCTACCATTATTGTTCCCCCCTCTGCCTCTAGAGGGGAACTGACTCTGCACGTCAGGCAAAGTCCTTTGAGATTGTTTGCGGAACCACATTTTTCCACTTTTCTGGCCTTTGGGGTAAGGCCTAGAAGGAGTAGAAAAACGGACTCAGACGGCAGAAAGAGTTTTGCCATCCGTCTCGCACCTCATCAAGGTTTCTTTCACTTGAGGACCAAAGAGGGATGATCCATCAAACGGGGAATTAGTGAAAGACGTTTTAAAGGGGTCCGCAAAATTGCATAGCCGCATCCAGGCATGCCGGCGTAAAGCCACACCTGTCCCTGCGGCTCTGCTCGCTCCATCAGCCGCATATGAAAGGAGGCGCATGGAGGAGTTAGCTATAGAATTTAGGGTAGCCGGCTGAGCGTTCATCTTGTCCTGAAAACCCGCAGCTGTAGGATCCTTTAACATCTCACTCGATTCCTTGATCAAGTCTCTTTGAAGACGAGTGAAATGACAGAGGTAGTTCAGCGAACGCATAGCAAAGGTCGCTGAAGAAAACATCCGCTTCCCGTACCTGTCCATAGACCTAGATTCCTTGTTAGGGGGATGGACAGGCACCGAAGGATCAGCTAGCTCCTTCTTAGTGGCAGCAGCTACTACCATAGCATCCACAGAAACTCCCTTAGTCAGAAATTGCTTATCTGCTGGTGCTGTAATGAACTTTGAAGGTCTTCTGGGGGTGGGGTCCACAGAGTCAGGAGCCGTCCAAGCCTTTTTAGCTACCACCTGCATAAGGGGTCAAAAGGGGGGACACCCAGGAGGTGGAAGGGCGAGAGCCGAACGCCTCAAGATACACAGATTCATCCTCCGAAGGGTTAAGGGCTGGCCAATTTCCCCTCTGTTTCAAGATCTCTAGAATGTCTGCAAAGGAGACATCTTCAGAAGGGGAACGGGGGGAACCCTCAGAATCCTCTAAATCTGTCTCAGAGGTGACAGACTCAGGTGAGTCTATGTGCTTCCTCTTGCACTTTCTCTTCCTAGGGGGCTCCCCTGCCAATTCAGGAGAGGCCTCGGAAGAGGATGAGATCCCCACAGGGGATTCTTGAGGAGCTGGCTCTCTGCGGTCTGGGATGAGGGAGTGAGTAGACAATACCTGAGGCACCGAAGAGGGAAGGACGGACGGAGCAGACTGTGGAGTTGAACCGGGTTCCAACACACTCCGCATGACCTCGAAGGCACCCCCGTCAGGCAGAGCCAGAGGTCCCCGCTCCGAAAAGCTGAAAACCTCCCTCGGCACCGACAGCGATGGCTCCGAGGCCGATGTCGGAGCCGAACTCACCAGCGCCGAAGCACCGAGAGAGAGAGCGGGGTCGGACAAGGGTCCGATGCCACTCACCCCCTCGGAGCCGACGAGGGAAGTCCGGCACCGAGATTCTTCCAAGGAAGAAATCGGAGCAGACGACGGTGCCGAAGACAATTGTATCGGCTCCGACGCTACCACAGTCTCGGGTCCGAAACGCCCCGGCTCCGAGCTCAAAGGAGTTGGAGGAGGAATATTTTGAGAGATAGGGTTAAGCATCGACTGATGAGTCGGGCTCTGAAGCATTTGGGCCAGTGCCTCGGACTTAAGAAGTCGACTCACTACCCTCTGAAGGTCATGGTCAGAAAGCCTTGATGACCTAGAGGAGTGCGATCTATGGCTCCGTTCAGACAGCAAGGGAGATGCTGGAGCTGAATGAACGGAGCCAAGGGACGGTGACCTTGACCTCTTCCTAGAGGTCGGTTCCGATAGTCTGATCGGAGCCGACTCAGATATTTCCAATACCTCGGCTCCAGCCGGAGCCGAAGGAACCACAGAAGTAGAAGTTCGAGTCTCATCGGCTCCCGCCGGAGCCGATGTAGTAGTAGACTTCGATGTCTTAGGTGTCGACTCAGTAGCTGGAGTCGAAGACCTAGAAGCCTTAGAAGGTTTGCCCGAAGAAACAGTCGGGGGACCCTCAGGCTTTAGCAAGCCCTGTAAAATGAGCTTGTTCTTTCTTTCCTGCAGGACTCTAGGGCTGAAGCCATGGCATACAGCACAAGAGTCCTGCAGGTGTAAAGGTCCCAGGCAGTACACACAAGAAGTGTGACCGTCAGAGACATTTTCTGACAGCACGAGTCACACTTCTTGAAGCCTGAGACCTTCGAATCCTTGGACATGTCAAAAAACAAGTGCAATCACACCCAACACAAACACACCGATTACACTGTTGACTAAATAAACTAATTTAAACTAACAAGTTTATATAGTTTTAAAGTCCCTACAAAAAAAACACACAGACACTAGGAGGGATGGGAGGGCCTGAAGGCCTAAGGGAAGAACAGATAATTCTTGTATAAGGAGAGAGAGAAAACACAGGAAAGGGAATAAAATCCTTTAAAGTAAGGGGATACTGATCAAAAAACTAATTTAAAAGGGATTTTCTAAGTTTTTTTAAACTGTTTAGTACACTAACCTGGAGCCGGTTAAAGCAACACATCTCGATAGCTGTAGCGGCAAACGAGATCTGAGGTAATACCGCCTAGCATTGTGGGATATAAGGGGAGCCTCGAGCCGGTGGAACCAACTCTCGAGCTTTTAGAGTGGCCGAGTCGGAGCAGAGGTCGGCTCCGAACCCATCCAGCAAGAATGAAGGCGAGATGGACTACTTAACATCTAAGTTTAATATGCCCATGCACCCTATTGTGCATATGTTTCAGACATCAGTTCCCAAGGACTTGCATTATAACTATAACGAAGTTATACCCAAACCCAATAATCTCTCAAAGATGGAACAGGAGGCTCTACTGGGTTTGGCTAACAATAAAGACCTGGTTATATTGGCAGAAGACGGGGGGGGGGCAGTAGTGGTCATGAACTGGGAACAATACAACAATGAGGCTCTAAGGCAACTGGGAGATGCGAGGTACTATATGAAGATGCCGTTGGATCCCTCCCATAGATTTAGGGGAGAAATCAAGTCCTTTTTGATGGAGCCCATGGAAGAAGGTATTATTTCTGAGCAAGAATGTAAACATCTAACTATACAAGATCCTTTTAGCCAATACATCTATTTTCTCCCAAAAATTCATAAGGATGCTGAACATCCTCCGGGAAGGCCCACTGTTTCAGTAAGGGGATCAATTACTGAACCCCTATCACAATATCTGACTATAAAACTTAAGCCTTTACTACCATGGGTTAGATTTAGACTTTGTGACACCACTGAATTCCTCCAGATCATAGCAGAGAACCAATTGGAACCAGGTTGGCTACTATGCACTCTAGATGTATCCGCCCTCTATACAAATATACCTCATGGGGTGAGTTTGGAGGCCCTTGAATACTGGCTTAGAAGGTCTGAACTATATAGACCAGGGATGAATACGTTCAGCATTAGGCTCTCTGAATATATCCTTATTAAGAATGTTTTCTTTTATGGGGACCAATGTTTTTGGCAAGTAAAGGGGATGGCGATGGGGGCATCTTTTGCTCCCATTTATGTGGATTTATTCATGGCATATGTGGAGGAATGCATTACATATGATCCACTTCATAACATCTATCTAAATAAAATTGATATCTGGAGAAGATTCTTGAACGACTGTTGGATGGTATGGAGAAGTGATGAGTTGTATTTGAGGGAATTTGTCAACTACTTAAATGAAAATAAATGGGGTATGGAGTTTACAGCTACATTTCATTTACAGCACATCACGTTTTTGGATGTGCTGGTCAGCAGGAACGCTGATCATACTTTAACCACCCAAGTACATAGGAAGTATCCTCAGTACAACTCCTCTCTCAATGCCTCTAGCTTTCACCCGCCACATATATGCAATATCCCTAGGTCCCAATAGTTATGTATGAAGAGGATATATTCCGAGCCGGAGGACTTTAAACACTACAGGGAAGACCTCACCATCAGATTCCGCAATACAGGGTTATCCTATGGGCCATGTCTTAAGGGCAAGCAACTGGGTATCAAAAATGAATAGTCAGGATACGGCTCAAGTACAAGGTTAAATCAACCAATAAAAATACCAATCTTCGACTCTTTACTTATGGCCATAATACTGACGTCTTATTGGATATAGTTCAGAGACATTGGAACATTCTAAGGGCAGATGACCTTTTAGCATCTATTCTAAAAGAAAGATGCCAGATCTCCTTTAATATGAACTCCCAATTGAGTCATTATAAACATAGTCATCAGTCTAACAGGGATAGAGCCCAGAAGACTATGATTGGTGATTTGTTGACAGGATGTGTGCCATGTGGGCATTGCACACACTGCAAGTCCGTTATTAAAACTAAGGAATTTACAAGTACCAACACTGGACAAGTGTATAATATAACTTTTTTCGCCAATTGTGGGGCGGACTGACTCATATATTTGGCAACCTGCACATGCTATGCTTTTTACGTTGGACAGACATCCAGACCCCTGCGCATACGTATCTCAGAACATCTACGTGGCATTAGGAATAGGAAACCCATGAGTGCCCTATACAAACATACTATTGACCATCCAAATGCCATTTTCAGATTCACCATTATTGATAAAATATCAGGAAATAGGATAAAAGAGGGCGGCATAGTCTTTTGGACTCTAAAGAAAAAAGTGGATCATCAAATTAGGTGCTTTATTTTCACTTGAATTGAATGCTTATAAGCAATTAACCAGTTAACATGGCTTATTAGTATAACCATTAGGTATTTAAGCACAGTGTTTTATGATAAGATAACACTGAAGAAGGCTGATAAATTTTGTTAAGCCAAAACCAGTCTGTTTGTGTGCTTTTCATAATAAATTGTTTTACAGCTCGTTACAGTCTGCTGGCTCTTCATTTGGATTTTAGTCATGATATCAGGCCTCATGCTTTTGAATTTTGAACAGATGGGATGTCAAGGGTTGAAGGACCTACCACCTTTGCTTGGATGAGGTGCTGAATTTCCTAGTAGGAGGTGATATACAAAAGTTATTTTCTTAAGGTCTTTGGAAAAATGGACTGACAGACTGTACAATTTTTACAGTCATGCTCTGCACGTAAACAGAAAAAAAACTGGGAGTGGAGATCCTTCTAGGGAACCTGCCTATCACAACAGCTGATATCTAACAGAACAAAAATAAGAAAGGTGACCCAATGGGGCATTTATCTGAACAAGTAAGGGCCAACATCATGAACGACCACACATAGAACAGACTGACAGGTATGGGTCTTACTTTTGGACTGGCAGTGAGATCTTCTCAGGATTTCTGCTAACACATCCACTTATGTACCTTATTCTCATGGACTTGTGTCATACATCAGACAAATGGCTAAATGGAAGGTTCTGGATTTAGTACCCCAGCCAGACATCCACGTTATTTGAGGAGATGACCCAACAATTTGGAACACTAACTATGATCACTGTTGCAATATTCTAAACTGTTGGGTTATCTGAAATAACCTGGACATCAATAAACCCGTTTCCCAAATCTATCAAAAGCTTTCCTGTCCTTATCAACGGGAGGGGGAATACCAATAATTAGGAGTTATGTACTCAATTTTTAAAGAAAATTCAGTATACTTTGGATCGACTTGCCTGCATTTTTGGAATATTGGATAACCTCTATTGTGCCGGACACCTTTTTGTTTATTTGAGTTATGTACTCACCATAACTTGGCATCTGTGTTTGTCCATTGTCATTCTTCCTCACAAATGGGTCTAGGATCCAATCCTTGGATCTGACTTGACTGCATAAACAAGACTTTGGATAAAAATATCCAGCTCCTCCCTCTACCCATAATGCTCTATCACATCCTCAAATCTTCATATTGAATTGGCTGCCTTACTCCCCACTGTGGTATAGACACAGAACAGACATTAGAAAAGACTGAGGCTCAATACAAGAACTTGAAGGTTCCAATACCATCCAAAGATCCTTCTAGGGGTAACAGGGCCAGGGGATGGATGGGAGGGAAGCTGAGGAAGAATGAAAATGGACAACACAAATGCCAAATTATGATAAGTACACAACTCCTAAATCCAATGTCCTTTTCATTCTTCCTGACGAATGGGTCACAGCCCCCAGCTAAGTAACTATTGGGAGGCCATTACAGAAGGACATGGTGCAGCACAGTTGAACCATGGGAAGCTTTGCTTCTGGAAACAATTTCTAATTTGTAATGTGTAATAAAAGTATGAGTCTTTGACCAAGTGGCTGCAGTGCAAACATCGTTAATAAAAGTCCTAGACAGAAAGACAGATGAAGTAGCCATACATCTAGTTGAGTGAACTTCTAGGGGGTGGAATTATAATTATTTTTGAGAATAGATCATCTAAATGCAATCCGTAATCCATTTAGCCAAAGTAATCTTAGAAACTGCTTGACCCTAGCGATTACAGGCAAAAGATACAAACAGGTGGTCAGACATCCTGAACTGTTTTGTTCTGTGAAGTTAAAAACTTAATTTCTGTACACATCAAGAAGGTAAAGCATGTATTCACCTTTATTTGTAAAGTTTGGAAAGAAGACTGGCAACTGTATAGACTGGTTAATGTTCTCCATCACCACTTTAGGAATAAAGGATAGGTTGATCCATAGAGACACCCTGTCCTTATGAAATATAAAGAAAGGAGGCTTAACCGATAGGATCTGAAGTTCAAAATTCTTTTTGCTGAAGTGATAGCTACTAAAAAGATTGTTTTCCAAGAAAAACTTCATACCACATTTGTTGCCAGTTCAAAGGGTTTCGGAGTTAAACCCTGAAGGATCATAGTAAGATCCCAAGGAGGAGGCGGATCCTTTATTGGGGGGGGGGGGGTCTAAGGATGAAAATTCCCTTAATGAAGGTTTTACATGTAGATATTCTTGGTGGAGGCCTTCTGGGAGGCCAAAATTATGTCATGAATTGGTGAAGCAAGCCTGGACTTTATTACTGAGGGTGTGAAGACTGGGAGATGTTGAATTCCCGATGGGTGAAAAAGGAGATCGAGTGGGTTCCAATATCCATGGAAGATATTTCAAGTGAGACCACTGGAAGGGGAACCATACACATCGAGGCCAGAAGGGGGCCCCATGTGGATGATTGAGCTCTTCAGTCAGTTTGCTTTCTGTAAGAATTTTGGAATCAGAGGAAGAGGAGGGTAAGCATAGAGGAGACCAAAGGGTGCCAATCGTGGATCAGAGCATCTCTTGGTGACTCCCCTGGAAGGGGGGGGGGATCACAGCAAAGTACTTGCTGCACTTGTTTAGGGGGCGAGGAAAATAACTTGCAGCATGGCTGGCCCTAGTGGCTGAAGATCATGTTCATTACTGATGGATTGAGAGATCACTCGGGGAATCGGAATGGATCTGCTGAGTCTGTCTGCAAGTGTGCTGGTTTTCTCCAGTATGTGTGTTGCAATAAGAAAGCGGTCTAAAAAGATTGCCCATTCCCAAACCCTCACAGCCTCTCAAAAGGGGGTAGGAATGGGTTCCTCCTTGTTGATGTACCAGACGACTGACATGTCCGTGAATTGTGATAGTCCCCAGACGGAGCTTGTCCTAAAAGGTTTGCAGTGCTAGAAGGACTGCTCTCACCTCCAAGAGCTTGATATGTAACTTGGTCTCTGAGGAGGACTATGTGCCTTGGATAATCTTTCCCAAGAAATGCCCCCCCCCCCCAGTTGGGAAGCATCTGTAGTCACAGTGGTGACTGGGTGAAGAAGAGAACAGTCTGCCCAGTAACATGTCGGACTGGATCCACAAGCAAACATTTTGTTTGCAGACTGGAGAGAGTCTTATGGGAAAGGATAGAGGTTGGTAAAGAAGAACACTGAACTACCAAGGTCCAATGAAGGATTTGCATAATGAATCTTACTAGAAGGATGTCAGCTGACATTGATCCCAGAGCCTGTAGTACCAGCTTTGCTAAAGGGGACGGATGAGACAGTATTGCCCATACTGGATCTCTCAGTGACGTGATGCGATGAAGAGGTAGGGATGCCACTGGAGTCATGGCATCCAACTGAATTCCTATAAATTCCAGAGTCTGTACTGGGACTAGTTTGCTTTCTCATAGTTTATAGAGATGCGCAAGGTGCTAGAAATGTGGAGCAAGTAATCCCTGGCCTGTAGAAGTTGATGCTTGGATGGGGTGGCAAGGAGCCAATCGTCGAGGTATGGAAACACCTGGTATGCTTTGAGTCTCAAGGGAGCTGCCACTACTGCCATATATTTGGCAAACACCCTGGGGGGGGGGCTGTTGTGAGACCGAAGGGCAGTATTCTGAATTGGTAATGACTGGCTCCCAGCTGAAATTGGAGATAACTCTTGTATCACCTGTCTATTTTGATGTGATAGTATGCATCCTGGAGATCTAGAGAGTACATCCAAATGTTCTTGTGTAGAAGCAGGAGGATAGACTGAACTGTAACCATTCAGAACGGTCTTCTTTTCATAATGGTTCACACTGCTTAGATCCAAAATTTGTCTCAGATCTGCTGTTTTCTTTGGCACTAAAAACAAGCGGGAGTAAGTTCAGAATCCTTTACGTTTGGCTGGGAACTTCTGGATGACTCTTGTAGCAGCTTTTGTATTTCCTAAGCTGCATCATCTCTCTGACTGGGTGGAATGTCAGGAAGTGTCTTTCTTTGGACAGGAGGCAGAAGGAAAAAGGGTATGTAGTAACCTCTGGATAGGACTCCTAGCACCCATGAGTTTTTTGTAGGGTCTGTACACGTGTCTAGGTGCAAGGAAAAATGACCTCCAAATGCTCCAGAGTAGGATGGTTGGGCAATGCTTTAGGAGCACTGATAGGTCCTATCAGACAAGAACTCTCAAATCCTTATTCTGCGGCCCCCCTCTGCCTTTGGGGTGATGTCCACTGAAATCTCCTCCTCTGCCTCTGGAGGAAGTGAACCCACACGAATCCTGGAAAGGTCACTGAGATTTCCAGAACCAGATTTTCTTACCACCCGGTTGGTTTCTACAAAATCAACACTGACAGGCAGAAAGTTTGATTCATATGGCAGTGTGTATCTTTCCTCCTGTTCGCTGTGGGTGAGCATATCCTATGGCCCGAACAAGGAAGAGCCATGAAAGGGGATATTAGCAAATGACACCTTAAAGTGTTCTGCAAAGTCACACAGCTTCATCCAGGCACATCTCCTGATGGTTATTCCTGAACTGGCAGTTCATGAGGCACCCTCTCTGCTGCATGGGAGATCTGCCTCATCGAAGCATTAGAAATGGAAAGAGTGGCCAGTTGGGGAGAAACTTTCTTGAGATCCTCCCCAGACATGGACTCAGAGTCTGAAAGTTCCTTGGTCAAGTCTCTCAGCAAACAAATGTACTGTTCCAGGTAGGTAATTCATTGACCTGAGCACAAAAGTAGTGGAGGCGTACATGTGCTTTACAATTCTGTCCATCACTCTGGATTCCCTGCTCGGTGGATGGACAGAGGAGCTTTGCTCAGCTAGCTACTCCTTAGTGGCTGCAGCCACAACTATGACATTAACTGGGATTCCCTTGTTCCACTGCAGTCTATCAGAAGGGGGAACTAAAAACTTGTCAGGGTGCTTGGGGATGGGCTCGACAATGTCCAATTCCTTCCAAATCTGGCAGGAAACCAGGTCAATAAGTTCATCTGCCAGGGGTCACCCACAACACAGATGGGCTAGCTCTGAAAGCCTCCAGGAACACCGATTAGTCATGGAGGAGGAGACTGGGGAAAACAGCTACCCTTCTATTTGATGATTTCCACAATGTCCCCAAAGGAGACATCATAAGGTGGCGATTGTGGGGATCCTTCTCCATCAAAATCAGTGTCTTCCCTGAGAGACTCCAAAGGGAAGTCTATGTGCTTCCTCTTACAAGTTCTCTTCTGAGGGACCTCTTGCATGGGATATTTGGGAGATGTCTTGGAAAAGGGTGGAATTCTCTCTGGGGAACAAGTGTGGAAATGTCCAGGAACTGGCTGATCATGATGAGCAGAAATGATAGGTTCAGAGCAAAGATTCAAGCAGCAGCGCTGGTGAGGATCTGAGATAAGATAGGCTGGTTCCTTGTGCAAAGTGCAAGCCCCTTCCATCACCTGGAAGGCTGATGGACTCGCAGGAAATCTCTCCCTCCTTGCTTTGAAGTTGAAGCCCGGAAGTCAGGAAGTCGGGGCCAGCTCTGGATCTCAGCCCTCCGGAGAGAATCAGATCTTAGCTGTCTAGGGCTGAGAGAAAGGGATGGAGTTGACAAAGTAGGAGCTGAACCCAAATCCTCAGACGAGCACCAACTTCTCAGACCTGAAACCAGCTCTGATCCAAAGGTATCCGAGTAGGACTGGTCAGGGACACCATCGGAGTTGAGGAGGGAAGATTCCGCACATCAGACCCTAAACCTCTCTCTCTAGACATTATATATATATATATATATATATATATATATATATATATATATATATATATATACATACATATATATATAAAATGTATGTACTAAAGAGGCAGGGACCTGGGTCAAGTTGCTGAATCTAGGCAAATATATAAAAAGGGAATTTCTAAGTCTTTCAGGAGTACTCCAAGGCTGGGGGTTGGAGGGTGGGACGTAAGAATTAAGAGATGGACAACTCACATGGAATGTTATGGTGAGTACATAACTTCTTTATGTGTAGCTGTCCTATCTCATCATTCTTTACTGATGGGATAGCATCCCTAGCGCCATCTTTCCTGAGTGGCTCACGGGAGTATATTCTTCAGAACAGTCCCTAGAGGCCATGTCTGCTTTGTAATTAATTATGAACGTATGAGGCCTTGACCATGTTGCTGGTGCACATATGACATTTAATAGTAGTCTTGCCTTAAAGGCCTGTGAAGTTGAGACAGATCTAGTTGAATGAGCCTTAGACTTGTTCGGCAACTGTTTGTCTACTGACAAATAAATGATATACAGTCTGATAACCACTTGGACAGAGTAGGTTTGGTCACAGGTAGGCCTTTCCTGTTTTCCAAAAAGGAAACAAAAAGTTGATCTGATTTCCTATGTTCTTTTGTCCTATGGAGATAAAAACATAGCTGTCTGTGGACGTCAAGTTGATGAAGCATGTATTCTGCCTTATTGCCATATTTAGGAAAGAATACTAGGAGATCAATGGATTGGTTCAAGCTGAAGTTGGAGCAAACTTTAGGTAAAAAGGAAGGGTTAGATACCCTATCCTTATGAAAAATCAGATGATGTTCTTTTCAGCTTTTCCTGGTTAGGTGTTGCCACAGCAGAACTCCTGTCCACTAATGATTGGCAGCAGATTTTTACAGTGCTGAGGTGCCAGCCCGACGTCCAACTTTCAACGAAGGCATGCCCATTAACGCATTTCTTTTGAAAGCCACTCGACCGCGGGCAGACATGCAGACTCCACACAGAAGGCGCTCAAGCCGAGAATCAAATGGGAGAACCTCTTGTTGTGAGGCGACAACGCTACTGCTGCACCACTGTGGCTTTATGAAAAATCAGATATGGTTGCTTTATTGTCAAGGCTTGCAGTTCAGAAACTCTTCTGGCTAATGTTACAGCTATGAGGAATATGTTTTTCCAGGATAAATATTTCAGATCACAGGATAAAGCTGGCTCAAATGAAGGAAGAATTATCCGAGACAGTACAAAGGACAAATCCCAAGGTGGAAGAGGTGGTCTAATAGGTGGCCTCAAATTAGTGTCCCTTAAGAATGCTTCTGAAAGTTTTGGAGACATGTTAACTCCGTTATGTCCAATATGATAGCTCGAGATATCTGCCATTTGTACCTTGATCGCTGCTGCGGCTGCTCCTTGAAAAAGTTTGGTCAGAAATTCCAAAATACATGCCAATGGTGTGGAATATGGATCCACTGAATTGTTAGCAGCCCATACAGAAAATCTCTTCCATTTACTTTGATAAAGTTTCCTAGTGGACATCTTGTGGGAAGAAATCAAGATGTGCTGTACTTCTGGAGGAAGATTATGTAGCCTGGCTATATTTTGAACCAGAGCAGCCATGCTGTCAACTTTAGGGATTGAAGCGATCGATGAAGACTTCCCAACGAACGTGTCAGGAGATCTGGAACTGGGTCCAGAATCCATGGGTCTTCCACTAGATGAGACTTCAGGAAGGGGAACCAAATCTGTCGAGGCCAGTAAGGCACTATCACGATTAAAGTCCTGCCCAATTTGTTGGCTTTCTGAAGGAGCTTGGGAATCAAGGGAACAGGTGGAAATGCATAAAGGAGTCCCAGAGGCCAATAGTGTATGTGTGCATCCCTGGGGAGTTCTCCTGGAGGGGGAATTAGGGCAAAGTAGCTGCTGCATTTTGCATTTGTGGTTGAAGCAAAAAGGTTGAAGCAAGGCTGGCCCCATCTGCGGAAAATCCTTTCCGCCACCTCTTTTTTCGGAGACCACTTGTGCGGCTTGAGAATGGCTCTGCTTAGTCTGTCTGCTATCATGTTGGTTTCCCCGGGATGTGCGTTGCCATCAGAAACCATTGGCATCTCGACATAGGGGGTAAGACCTGGTTCCTCCTGGTTTATGTACCATACTACCGACATGTCAGTCTGAACTGCAATAGTGCCTGTCAAAAGAGTCTTGAAATGCCTGCAATGCCAAAAGCACCGCTCTCATCTCTAGTACATAGACATGCAGGAGCGCCTCGAAATTGTGCCATGTACCTTGGGCTGTTCTTCCCTGATAATGTCCCCCACCCTATCTGGGAAATGTCCGTGGTCACCATGGCCATCGGGGAAGGGTGATGGATGGGTCAGCCCATCGTCACCTGGTCAGAATAAAGCCACCATTGAAGATCTCTCTTGCAAGCTCCTGTCAGAATTATTGGGTGTGACAGAGGAAGGTTTTGCATGGACCATTGTGAAAACAGCATCCACTATTGTATTCTCATATGTAGTCTCGCAAGTGGAACTGCAATTATTGTTGCTGCCATTGTACCCAGTACCTTCATGAATGTTCTCGCTGTTAACCTTGATTTGTGGAAAAGGACCTGTGCCTGTTGCCGGACAGATTGAATTCTGTCTATTGGTAATATGAGAAACAGGTTTGTTATATTTAGCTCTGTGCCTATGAAGACAATGTGTTTTGATGGCAATAAGGCAGATTTTTTGAGGTTGATTGAAATCCCTAACCGGGCACAAAGATCTAATGTAGCGTCTCTCACCTGTATAAGCAGATGTTCGGTGGTGGCAGTTAGGAGCCAACTGTCCAGGTATGGAAACACTCGGAATCCTAGACGCTTCAGGTGAGCCATGACTACTGCCATGCATTTGGTAAACACTCCGAGGGGCTGACGCAAGTCCAAAGGACAGAGCTCGGAATTGGAAATGACTGGTTCCCAGACGAAAGTGCAGATGACTCCTAAATGGCATGTCCATTTTGATATGGCAGTACGGATCCTGGAGGTCTATAGAGCACATCGAATTGTCTTTCCCTAGAAAGACATGTATCGACTGTAACGTGACCATCTGGAACGTCATCAGTTTTACAGATTTGTTGAGGTTGCTGAGATCCACAATGGGTCTCCAGTCCCGTCTTTTTTGGCAATAAAAAGTACCTTGAGTAAGTTCCGGATCCTATCTGGTTTGTTGAGACTGACTCTTTTTTGAAGCAATTTTTGAATTTCCATGCTTGCTTATTCCCTGAGACTGAATGGAACATTGGGGATTCTTTTTGGAATGGGAGGGCTTAACACAAAGGGAATGGAATAACCTCTGGATATTACTGTGTACCCGCTTGTCTTTCATTACTTGTAGCCAGGCCTTTGGGTACAATAACAGTCGACCCCAGACTGCCTCCACAGAAGGGCAGCTGGGCCTCATTTCAGGAGCACTGAAAGGGTCTACAGAAAACAGATTCTTAGTCACCCTGGTTCTGTGAACCCCTTCTGACACGAGGATGACATCTTCCATTATTACCTCCTCCTCTGCCTCTGGAGGAAGGTTCACCCTATGTGTCCAGAAAAACTCTGCAGGACTTATGGAACCACATTTTTTCACCCTTTCGGGCCCTTGGGATAGGGCCTAGAAGGAGTGAAAAAATGGACTCCTATGGCAGAAAGAGTCTTCCCTTCCTGTTCACACCAGGTAAGTGTGTCCTTAACTTCAGGCCCGAACAAGGACATTAAAGGGGCTATTAGTAAAGGATGACTTGAAGGGCTCTGCAAAATTGCACAAGTGCATCCAGGAATGTCTCCATAGGGCTATTCTAGAACCCGCTGACATACTCGCCCCATCTGCTGCGCAAGATGTCAGCCTCATGCACAAATTCATCACTGAAATTAGGGTAGCAAGCTGTGAAGACACTGAGACTCCTGCAGCTACAGTACCCTGTAGAGTACCTCCAAGCTCTTTAAGGAGATCTCTTCGAAGTCTCCTAAAATGCATAAAATAATTCAGCGACCTAAAGGTAAAGGCTGCTGAAGAAAATATGTGCTTTCCATACCTGTCCATCGACCTGGACTCTCTGTTTGGGAATGAACAGTGGAGGAAGTGTCTTGACAGTTCCTTTTTGGTGGCTGCCACCACCACCATGGCATCAACAGGTACTTCCTTTCATCAAAAAGGTTTTGTCTTCTGGGGCCATGATAAATTTGTTAGGCATCCTAGAGATCGGTTCCCATTCAATCTGGAGACTCCCACACCTTCCAACAAATCAAATCCATTAACTCGTCAAAAGGCGGAGTCACCCAGGTGGCTGAAGGTCAAGATCCAACAGCTTTCAGGTAGATGGACTCCTCCTCAGAAGGGGAAAGGGACTTCCAGTCGCCTCTCTAAGGATCTCCAGGATGTCTGCAAAGGAGACAACCTCAGAGAGTGACCGTGGGGACCCTTCTGACTCCTCGAGGTCAGTGTCAGATGTGACAGACTCATCAGGGGAGTCCACATGCTTCCTCTTGCAAACTCTCTCGCTAGGAACATCTTTAGTGGTACCTTCCGGAGAGGCCTCAGAAGATGGGGTCTCACCACTGTAGCAGTCTGAAGCCCTGGATCTCTACACTTGGGAGGAATCTTGTGAGTGGAGGCTAGAACCGAAGCTCTAGGGGACAAAGCAACCGGTACCGATAGGTGGGATGTCCGAGGGGACAATGCTTTCCTCATGGCCTTGAAAACCCCCGGTTCCGAAGAATTGAAATAACCCCCTCGGGACCACAGGAGTCAGCTCAGATGCAGAGGTGGGGGCCGAGCTCACCTGAGCCGAGGCACCAAGAGGCAAAGTTAGAGCCGAAAAGGATTCGACTCGACTACCCCTCTCGGACCTGATCAGTAAGTGATGGCTCCCAGAAGACCCAGAGAGTTCAGAGGTCATCAGAGTAGTAGGCACTGATGGACATGGAAGCAGGTCTTGGCTCCCAAGTGCTCCGGCTCTGAAACTCGTACTGGCATCAGAGGAATGAAGGCTGGCGTGGAGGGCAGGGTTGGAACTGAACTTCTCAAAGTCGATTCCGATAACAATATGGCTAGAGCTGGGTCCTTTAGAAGCCTCTGCATCACACGATCCACATCAAATTCAGAAAGGCTCCTGGAAGAACTTAGAAAATGGAGCTAAAGCCACTGACTGTAGAATGGGAGACCTTAACATCGGGGAGAGTGGCTCTGAATATCGACAGCTATCGGTTCAGACTCAATTGGAGCCAAAGCTGAAGGTCTCGAGTCCATTTTAGGGGAAGATGGAGACATTTTAGCATGCTTTGAAGATGGCTCTGATGATCCTGAGGAAGAACTAGTGCGTCTTTTAGGAGGTTTGGGAGCATCTTAACCCTTTCCCGACTCCTCGAATGAGGATTTAATTAAGCTCTTCAAAATGAGCTTCTTTCTTTCCTGCAACACTCTAGCACTAAAGGAGTGACAAATCGAGCAAGTTTCCTGCAGGTGGATAGGCCCTAAACAATAAACACATTCGATGTGGCCATCCATTACACATTTTTTGTCCACACTTAGGACATTTCTTGACACCTGAAGGCTTAACTTCTTTCTGTGTTTTAGACATCAGTATTGTGAATAATCAACAATGTACAAACACACACTGGAAGGTGCCCCTCTAATTTAAATGGGATTAATCCCAGAAGCTTCTAAGTAAAACGAACTGAACTTAGACACACAAAGAAAACCAACAACTGCTAAAGGGATAGGGAATATTAATTATTAGTGACTTTTCTTTCTGGGCCTTAGAGTGTCAAAGAGGTAACTGAATTCACCACAATTATATATCGCACTAGACTAAGAATAAGGCTAGTGACACACTAAGGAAGCTTGAACGGAAGGGTCACGCTTGCTATATATCAGTTAAACCTCACTGAAACGAGCAATGTAAACTACTACAAAAAAAAAACGCACTCGCAAGCGCAGAGTCCTCTGCTCCTAACTATTTTTCTCAACAAACACTATCTACTAATTAGAAGTTATGTACCTACCATAACGTTCCATGTTAGTTGTCTTCTTCTCACCTTCTTTCTTGCTGGATGGGTTCGGAGCCGATCCTCGGCTCCGACTCAGCCACTCTAAAAGCTCGAGAGCTAGTTCCACCGGCTCGAGGCTCCCCTATATCCCACAATGCTAGGTGCTAACTCCTCAGATCTCGTTTGAAAGCTAAGGCCAGCAAGAAAATTCCATAAGGAACAAAGAAAAACTCCTCTAGGTCTATCCTGGCTAGGGGGAAGGAGGGTGGGACGCAAGAAAGAAGGCGAGAAGAAGACAACTAACATGGAACGTTATGGCAGGTACATAACTTCTAAATGTTAAGTTGTCAATCTCGCCTTCATTCTTGCTGGATGGGACCGCGTCCCTAGCACCTTGTCCCAGGTGGCCTATCGGAACAGACTCTTGAGTACAGTGGAACCAAAGTTGGCTCGGTCTCTAGAGGCCAAGTCCAACTTATAATGAGAAATGAAGGTATGGGGAGAAGCCCAAGTAGCTGCAGAACAAATCGAATCAATAGGCAGCCTATCTTGGAAAGCTATGGAAGTGGCTAAAGCACTAGTTGAATGAGCCCTGGGTTTGGATGGCAACTGTTGATGTCTTATCTCATACACTAGGGTAATCAACGAAGTAAGCCATCTAGAGAGAGACACTTTAGAAACTGGAAGGCCCATTCTTCCTTCCGCATAAGAAACAAACAGTTGGTCAGATTTCCTGAATTGTTTGGTCCTGTCTAAATAGTACCTAAGTTGGCGATGAACATCTAAACAGTGTAAATAGAAGTTATGTTCTTACCATAACGTTCCATGTTAGTTGTCTTCTTCTCGCCTTCTTCTTGCTGGATGGGTTCGGAGCCGACCTCGGCTCTGACTCGGCCACTCTAAAAGCTCGAGAGTTGGTTCCACCGGCTCGAGGCTCCCCTTATATCCCACAATGCTAGGCGTGAGTTACCTCAGATCTCGTTTGTAAGCTAGGCCCAGCTTATAATAGTAACAGAATAACTATAAACAAAGTCCACCTCTATAAACCAGGGAGAAGAGAAGGGTGACCTACATCCTGATCCAGGAAAATATGCACAGCAGCATATACCTAAAGTAAGAGGTGGTAGAAAGAGAGGTCACAATCAAAACTCCTCTAGGTCTGTCCAGGCCAGGGGGAAGGAGGGTGGGCCTTAAGAAGAAGCGAGAAGAAGACAACCAACATGGAACGTTATGGTAAGAACATAACTTCTATATGTTAAGTTGTCTATCTCGCCTTCATTCTTGCTGGATGGGACCGCGTCCCTAGCACCTTGTCCCGGGTGGCCTAACGGAACAGACTCTTGAGAACAGTGGAACCAAAGTTAGCTCTATGCCTAGAAGCTAAATCCAACTTATAATGAGAAATGAAAGTGTGAGGAGTAGCCCAAGTAGCCGCTGCACAAATGGTGTCAATAGGCAGTCTGTCTTGGAAGGCTATAGAAGTAGCCAAAGCTCTGGTAGAATGGGCTTTAGGTTTGTTAGGCAGCTTTTGGTGTCTAATTTCATAAATAAGGGAAATCAGAGATGTTAGCCATCTAGATAATGATACCTTTGAAACTGAAAGTCCCTTTCTGCCTTCTGCATAAGAGACAAACAGCTGGTCAGATTTTCTGAATTGTTTGGTTCTATCCAAATAGTACCTTAACTGACGATGAACATCTAGCCAATGCAATTTTTGTTCAGACCTGTTAGAATATTCTGGAAAAAACACAGGAAGGTCAATGCTTTGATTTAGGTTAGACGCCGAGGCTATCTTAGGTAAAAAGGACGGGTTGGTTCAGAAGATACCCTGTCCTTATGGAACAACAGATAAGGAGGTCGACAGCTGAGTGCATGAAGTTCTGAAACTCTTCTAGCTGAAGTAATAGCTACCAGAAAGAGTCTTCCATGATAGCAATTTTAAAGAACAGGAGGCTGCAGGTTCGAAAGGGGAAAGAATCAAAGAACTAAGAACTAAATTTAGATCCCAAGGAGGAGGAGGATTTCTTATAGGAGGTCTGAGTAGAAAAACTCCCTTCAAAAAAGCTTTGCAAAGCTTGTGGGACATTATGGCAGACTCTGAAATGCCCACATGAAAGTTAGAAATAGCTGCCAATTGAACTTTAAGAGTAGATGGAGATGAACCTGCATGGAAGAGTTCAGCTAGAAAATCAAGGACCATTTGGATGGAAGCAGTGAAAGGATCTATGTCCCTTCCTTGAGCCCAATAGGCGAAACGTTTCCACTTACTCAAATAAATCTTTCGAGTGGAAGATTTATGGGAAGCTATCAAAATATCTCGGACAGAGTGAGATATTTGGGGAAGCCTGGCTAAGGTTGGAACTGGAGGAACCAAGCAGTGAGGTTCAGAGAGGGAAGGGAGCGATGAAACTGACCCGACTGATGGATCAAAAGATCTGGAACTAGGTCCAGATGCCAAGGTCGCTCCAACAGAAAATGATGTAGAAAGGGGAACCAAACCTGTCGAGGCCAGTAAGGAGCAATGAGGATCAACGAGGCCTTCTGAGCGATAGCTTTCTGTATCACTTGAGAGATTAGTGGGAAGGAAATGCATACAGAAGTCCCCGGGGCCAAACTTGGACTAGAGCGTCTCTGCTGGGTTGGCCTGGTAAAGGGAATAGGGTGAAATAATCTCTGCACTTGCTGTTTTGGGGAGTAGCAAAAAGGTCGCAGCAAGGCTGACCCCACTTGAGAAAAATTTCTCTCACAACAGAGTCTTTCAGAGACCACTCGTGAGGCATGAGGATAGCTCTGCTCAATTTGTCCACGATTTGATTGGACTTCCCGGGGATGTGCGTTGCTATCAGAAACCGCTGAGAAGAAATCGCCCATTGCCACAGTCTGAGTGCTTCTCGACACAGGGGGTAGGACCTGGTTCCGCCTTGTTTGTTGATATACCACACTACAGACATATTGTCCGTCTGGATTGCTATCGTTCCCAAGGGAAGAGAGTCTTGAAGGGCTTGCAACGCTAAAAGCACTGCTCTCATCTCTAGAACATTTATGTGCAAGTGGCATTCGTCTGGTTGCCATGTGCCCTGGACAGTTCTGCCCTGATAATGCCCCCCCCACCTGATCAGGGAGGCGTCCGTTGTCAGAGTAGCAACCGGAGGGGAAGGGACAAAGGGTCTTCCCAACAAGAGCTGAGGGGAAGACATCCACCACAGAAGATGATTTCTGCATGTTTGCGTAATCATGATGGCGTGGGACATCGGAAGTTGCTGGTATGACCATTGCGTGAAGAGCATCCATTGAAGGATTCTCATGTGGAATCTGGCTAATGGAAGCAGAGGTATGGCAGCCGCCATAATCCCCAACACTTTCAGAACTAACCTGGCTTTGATTCTGTTGCTGCTGAAGAGGAGCGAGACCAGTTTGTGTATGTCTGATATTCTCTGATCTGTTAGTCTCGCAGACATGTTGACTGTGTCTAGATTTGCGCCTATGAAGGTAATAGTATGACAAGGCGACAAAACAGACTTTTCGTAATTTATTGAAATGCCTAAATTTTGACAAATGTGAAAGGTGTAGTCCCTGGCCAATAGAAGAAGATGCTTGGTGGGAGCTGTGAGGAGCCAGTCGTCCAAATATGGAAACACCTGGAATCCCTGACGTCTCAGGTGAGAAGCTACCACTGCCATGCATTTGGTAAACACCGGGGCAGTGGTGAGACCAAAGGGCAGGGCCCTGAATTGAAAATGGCTGGTTCCCAGCCTGAAGCGGAGGAATCTTCTGGAGCGTCTGTTCATTTTTATGTGATAGTACGCATCCTGAAGGTCTATAGAGCACATCCAGTTTCCCTTTCCCAAAAGGGGAAGGATGGACTGCAGCGTGACCATCCGAAATCTTGTTTTCTTGACTGACTTGTTCAAGATACTGAGATCCAAAATTGGTCTCCAGTCCCCTGTTTTCTTTGGAACTAAAAAGAACCTGGAGTAGATTCCGGATCCTTGCTGGTCTGCTGGAACTGGCTGAATTGCTCTTTTTGCAAGCAGCTCTGAAATTTCCAAAGCTGCAAGATCCCTTTGAGCGGGTGGAACATCTGGAAGGGATTTTTTTGATTGGTTTGGAATGCGAACGAAGGGAATGGTATAGTCTTCGGAAATGATGGACTGTACCCATTTGTCTTGAGTCAGGGATAGCCAGGCTTCTGGGTACAGTGACAATCTTCCCCCGACTGCCTCCGAAGGTGGGCAGTCGGGCAACACCTCAGGGATGCTGAAAGGGCTTATCAGAGAAGGCTTCTCGATTGCCCTGGTTCTGGACCCCCTGCCTCTAGGCGGCGTCTACCATTGTTGTTCCCCTCTGCCTCTGGCGGGAACCGACTCTGTCGTCAGGCGAAGTCCCTTGAGATTGTTTGGAACCACATTTTCCCACTTTTCTGGCCTTTGGGGTAAGGCCTAGAAGGAGTAGAAAACGGACTCCGGCAGAAAGAGTCTTGCCATCTGTCTCGCACCTAGTCAAGGTTTCTTTCACTTGAGGACCAAAAGAGATGATCCATCAAACGGGAATTAGTGAATGACGTTTTAAAGGGGTCCGCAAAGTTGCATAGCCGCATCCAGGCATGCCTGCGTAAGGCCACACCTGTCCCTGCGGCCCTGCTCGCTCCATCAGCCGCATAAGAAAGGAGGCGCATGGAGGAGTTAGCTATGGAGTTCAGGGTAGCCAGCTGAGTGTTCATCTTGTCTTGAAAACCCGCAGTAGGATCCTTCAACATGTCACTCGCTTCTTTGATCAAGTCTCTTTGAAGACGAGTAAAATGGCATAGGTAGTTCAGCAAACGCATAGCAAAGGTCGCTGACGAGAACATCTGCTTCCCGTACCTGTCCATAGACCTAGATTCTTTGTTAGGGGGATGAACAGGCACTGAAGGATCAGCTAGTTCCTTCTTGGTGGCAGCAGCTACCACCAAAGCATCCACAGAAACACCTTTTGTGAGAAATTGCTTATCAGTTGGTGCTGTTATAAATTTGGAGGGTCTCCTGGGGGTAGGGTCCACTGAATCAGGAGCCGTCCAGGCCTTCTTTGCAACCACCTGCATGAGGGGATCAAAGGGGGGGGACACCCAGGAGGTGGAAGGGCGAGAGCCAAATGCCTCAAGATACACAGATTCATTCTCCGAAGGGTTAAGGGCTGGCCAATTTCCCCTCTGTTTCAGGATCTCTAGAATGTCTGCGAAAGAGACATCTTCAGAAGGGGAACGTGGGGAACCTTCGGAATCCTCTAAATCTGTGTCAGAGGTGACAGACTCAGGTGAGTCTATGTGCTTCCTCTTACACTTTCTCTTCCTAGGGGGCTCCCCTGCCAATTCAGGAGAGGCCTCGAAGAGGATGAGATCCCACAGGGGATTCTTGAGGAGCTTGCTCTCTGCGGTCTGGGATGAGGGAGTGAGTCGACATAACCAAAGGCACCGAAGAGGGAGGGGCGGACGGAGCCGACTGTGGAGTCGAACAAGGTTCCAACACACTCTGCATGACCTCGAATGCACCCCTGTCCGGCAGAGCCAGAGGTCCCCGCTCCGAGAAGCTGAGAACCTCCCTCGGCACTGACAGAGATGGCTCCGAGGCCGATGTCGGAGCCGAACTCACCAGCGCCGAAGCACCGAGAGGGAGAGCGGGGTCGGACAAGGGTCCGATGCCACTCACCCCCTCGGAGCCGACGAGGGAAGCCCGGCGCCGAGATTCTTCAAAAGAAGAAATCGGAGCCGACGACGGAGCCGACCGGCTCCGAGCTCAAAGGAGTCGGAGGAGGAATATTTATTGGAACAAGTTGAGGCATCGACTGATGAGTTGGACTCTGGAGCATTTGGGCCAGTGCCTCGGACTTCAAAAGTCTACTCACTACCCTCTGGAGGTCGTGATCCGAGAGCCTCGATGACCTGGAGGAGTGAGATCTATGGCTCCGTTCAGACAGCAGGGGAGACGCTGGAGCCGAATGAACGGAGCCAAGGGACGGTGACCTCGATCTCTTTCTAGATGTCGGCTCCGATGGTCTGAACCACGGATACTGCAGTCAAAGACTCATCGGCTCCAGCCGGAGCCGACGAAGCAGTAGGCTTCGAAGCCTTAGGCCTCGACTCTGAAGCTGGAGCCGAGGTCTTAGAAGCCTTAGAAGGTTTCCCCGATGACACAGAAAGGGAACCTTCAGGCTTAATTAAACCCCTCAAAATGAGCTTATTTTTTCTCTCCTGCAGGACTCTAGGGCTGAAGCCATGGCATACAGCACAAGAGTCCTGCAGGTGTAAAGGTCCCAAGCAATACACACAAGAAGTGTGACCGTCTGTCAGAGACATTTTCTGACAGCACGAGTCACACTTCTTGAAGCCTGAGACCTTTGTATCCTTGGACATACTCAAGGACCCTAAGTGTAATCACACACAGAAAAAACACACACACACAGATTACACTGATAGGGTTCAAAGGGAATTATTTAAACTAAAGGTAAGTTAAATAAAACTCCCTAACTAAACACATACACACCCTAAGGATAGGGAAGGAAGGGCCCGAAGGCCTTAGGGAAAGAACTATAAGTTCTTTAGAAAAAAAGGGGGCTGGATAAAAGGTAGAAGGGATAATAAGTCCACTACACTAAAGGGAAAGAAAAATATACAGAACTAGCCTAATTCTAAAGAATTTAAACTAGTCTAACTTTCACTAACCTGGAGCCGGTAGAAAACACACCTCGATTGCTGTAGCGGCAAACGAGATCTAAGGTAACTCACGCCTAGCATTGTGGGATATAAGGGGAGCCTCGAGCCGGTGGAACCAACTCTCGAGCTTTTAGAGTGGCCGAGTCGGAGCCGAGGTCGGCTCCGAACCCATCCAGCAAGAATGAAGGCGAGATAGACAACTTAACATCTTTTATTCTGACCTATTAGAATAATTTGGGAAGAAAACAGGAAGCTCAATGGTTTGATTCAAATTTGCCAGTGAAGCTACCTTGGGCAAAAAAGACGGGTTAGTACGTAAGGACACCCTATCCTTATGAAAAACAAGATAAGGGGGTCGGACAACACAGAGCATGGAGTTAAGAGACTCTTCTAGCCGAAGAGATAGCTACTAAAAAGAGTGTTTTCCAAGAAAGTAACTTTATTGAACATGAAGCCGCATGTTCAAAGGGGGAAAGAATTAAGGACATCAGAACCAAGTTGAGATCCCATTGGGGAGGAGGATCTCTGATGGGTGGTTTGAGGAGAAAAACTCCCTTTAAAAAGGCTTTGCAGAGTTTGTGAGACATAATGGAGGACTCTGAGACTCCAACATGAAAGTTCAAAATTGCTGCCAACTGAACTCTAATGGTAGATGGAGACGAACCTGAATGGAAAAGTTCGGCTAGAATGTCTAGAACTGATTGAATGGAAGCAGTGAAAGGATCTATATTCTTTGACTGCGCCCAATAGGAAAAACGTTTCCACTTGTTATGATAAATCTTCCGAGTGGAAGATTTATGAGAGGCTATCAAGATATCTCTAACTGAGTGCGATATCAGAGGAAGCCTGGCTAAAGTTGGAATTGGAGGAACCACGCTGAGAGGTTCAGAGAAGGAAGGGAGTGGTGCAACTGACCCGACTGATGGGTCAAGGTCTGGAACTGGGTCCAGATGCCAAGGTTGCTCCAACAGATAACGGTGGAGAAATGGGAACCAAACCTGTCGAGGCCAGTAAGGGGCAATGAGGATCATGGAAGCTTCCTGAGCGATGGCTTTCTGTATCAGCTGAGATATCAGTGGGAAGGGAGGAAAAGCATACAGAAGTCCCCGGGGCCAAACGTGCACTAGAGCGTCTCTGCTGGGATGGCCTGGTTGAGGAAAGAGGGTGAAAAAACCGTCGCACTTGCTGTTTTGGGGAGTAGCGAAAAGGTCGCAGCAAGGCCGGCCCCACTTTCGAAAAACTTTCTCCAACACTGAATTCTTCAGAGACCACTCGTGAGGCATGAGAATAGCTCTGCTCAATCTGTCTGCAATCACATTGGACTTCCCGGGGATGTGCGTTGCTAACAGAAATCGCTGAGAAGAAATCGCCCATTGCCACAGTCTGAGAGCCTCTCGACATAGGGGGTAAGATCTGGTTCCGCCTTGTTTGTTGATGTACCACACTACAGACATGTTGTCTGTCTGAATTGCTATAGTTCCCTTGGGAAGAGAGTCTTGCAAAGCTTGCAACGCTAGAAGCACTGCTCTCATCGCTAGGACGTTTATGTGCAAGTGGCACTCGAATGGTTGCCACATGCCCTGGACTGTCCTGCCCTGGTAATGCCCCCCCCCACCCGATCAGGGAGGCGTCCGTTGTCACTGTAGCAACCAGAGGGGGAGGGACGAAAGGTCTTCCTAGGAGGAGCTGGGGAGATGTGATCCACCAAGAGAGGTGATTCTTGCACGACTGAGTTATCCGAATAGGATGGGACATTGGAAGCCTTTGGTTAGACCATTGTGTGAAAAGCATCCATTGTAAAATTCTCATATAGAAGCGAGCTAATGGTAGAAGGGGGATGGCCGCTGCCATCATTCCTAAGACTTTCAGGATCAGTCTGGCTTTGACTTTGTTGCTCTGCAAGACGACAGAGACCTGCCTGTGTACGTCTGCTATTCTCTGCTCTGTGAGTCTGGCTGACATATTGACTGTGTCTAGATTTGCACCTATGAAGGTAATAACACGACAAGGCGACAAGACAGACTTTTCATAGTTTATTGAAATGCCTAGTGCCTGACATGTGTGAAAGGTGTAGTCTCTGGCAAGAAGTAAAAGATGCTTGGTGGGGGCTGTAAGGAGCCAGTCGTCTAAATAAGGAAACACCTGGAATCCTTGTTGTCTCAGATGAGAGGCTACCACTGCCATGCATTTGGTAAACATTCGGGGGGCTGTAGTGAGACCAAAGGGCAGGGCTCTGAATTGAAAATGACTGGTTCCCAGCCTGAAGCGGAGAAACCTCCTGGAGCGTCGACTCATTCTGATGTGATAGTACACGTCCTGGAGATCTATCGAGCACATCCAGTTGTCCCGCCCCAAAAGGGGTAGAATGGACTGCAGCGTGACCATCCGGAACTTTGTTTTCTTGACAAAGTTGTTCAAGTTGCTGAGATCCAGAATGGGTCTCCAGTCCCCTGTTTTCTTTGGAACCAAAAAGAATTTGGAGTAGATTCCGGATCCTGTTTGGTCTGCTGGAACTGGTTGAATGGCTCTTTTTGCGAGCAGCTTTGAAATTTCAAAAGCTGCTTGTTCCCTTTGACTGGGTGGAACATCTGGGAAGGGATTTTTTGGATTGCTTCGGAATGAAAAGGAAAGGGATTCTGTAGCCTTCGGAAATGATAGACTGTACCCACTTGTCTTGAGTTAGGGATAGCCAGGCTTCTGGGTACAGTGACAACCTTCCCCAGACTGCCTCCGAAGGTGGACAATCGGGCAACACCTCAGGGATGCTGAAAGGGCTTGTCGGAAAAGGATTCTCGACTGCCCTGATTCTGCGGGCCCCCTCTGCCTCTAGGACGGCGTCTACCATTATTGTTCCCCCCTCTGCCTCTAGAGGGGAATCGACTCTGTGCGTCCGGCAAATCTCCTTGAGACTGTTTGGGGAACCACATCTTTCCCCCCTTCTGGCCTTTGGGGTAAGGTCTAGAAGGAGTAGAAAAACGGACTCCGACAGCAGAGAGAGTTTTGCCATCAGTCTCGCACCTAGTCAGGGTTTCTTTCACTTGAGGACCAAACAGGGATGATCCATCAAAGGGGGAATTAGTGAAGGACGCCTTGAAAGGGTCCGCAAAGTTACATAGCCGCATCCAGGCGTACCTACGTAAGGCTACACCTGTACCTGCCGCTCTACTTGCTCCATCCGCCGCATATGAAAGGAGGCGCATGGAGGAGTTGGTTATAGAATTAAGGGTTGCCAGCTGAAAGTTCATCCTATCCTGAAAACCCGCAGCTGTTGGGTCCTTCAACATTTCACTCACTTCCTTGAGCAAATCCCTCTGAAGACAAGTGAAATGACACAGGTAATTCAGCGATCTCATAGTGAAGGTCGCTGACGAGAACATCCGCTTCCCGTACCTGTCCATCGACCTAGACTCTTTGTTAGGAGGATGAACAGGCACCGAAGGATCAGCTAACTCCTTCTTGGTGGCCGCAGCCACCACCATAGCATCAACAGAGACGCCTTTGGTCAAAAATTCTTTGTCCTTGGGGGCCGTTATGAATTTTGATGGTCTCCTGGGGGTGGGTTCCACTGAATCAGGAGCTGCCCAAGCCTTCTTTGCCACCACTTGCATAAGGGGGTCAAAAGGAGGGGACACCCAGGAGGTGGAAGGGCGAGAGCCAAATGCCTCAAGATACACTGATTCATCCTCTGAAGGGTTGAGGGCTGGCCAATTCCCCCTCTGTTTTAAGATTTCAAGGATGTCTACAAAGGAGACATCTTCAGAGGGGGAATGAGGGGAACCTTCAGAATCCTCTAAATCAGTGTCAGAGGTGACAGACTCAGGGGAGTCAATGTGCTTCCACTTGCACTGCCTCTTCCTAGGGGGCTCTCCTACAGGATCAGGAGAGGCCTCGGAAGAGGAGGAGATCCCCACTGGGGAAACTTGAGGAGCTGGCTCTCTATGGTCAGGGATGAGAGAGTGAGTAGAAATCACCGGAGGCACCACGGGGGGAAGGGCAGAAGGAGCCGACTGTGGAGTTGAACCTGGTTCTAACACGATCCTCATGACCTCGAAGGCACCCCTGTCAGGCAGAGCCAGAGGTCTCCGTTCTGAAAAACTGAAAACCTCCCCCGGCACCGACAGTGATGGCTCCAAGGCCGATGTCAGAGCCGAACTCACCAGCGCCGAAGCACCGAGAGGGAGAGCGGGGTCGGACAAGGGTCCGATGCCACTCGCCCCCTCGGAGCCGAGGGAAGTCTGGTGCCGAGATTCTTCCAAGGAAGACATCGGAGCAGACGACGGAACCGAAGACAAAGGTATCGGTTCCGACGCCACCACAGTCGCCCCGGCTCCGAACTCAAAAGAGTCAGAGGAGGAACATTTTGAGTGATGGGAATCGTTCTCGACTGTTGAGTCGGACTTTGAAGCATCTGGGCAAGTGCCTCGGACTTAAGTCGACTCACTACTCTCTGAAGGTCATGGTCCGATAACCTGGAAGACCTAGAAGAGTGGGATCTATGGCTCTGTTCAGACAGCAAAGGAGATGCTGGAGCCGAATGAACGGAGCCGATAGATGGAGAACGGGACCATTTTCTAGATGTCGGTTCCGACAACTTGATCGGAGCCGACTCAGCTATGTCTTCCTCGGCTCCAGCTGGAGCAGAGGACACCGTAGGGGCTTTTATTAGAGATTCATCGGCTCCGGCTGGAGCCGATGTTCGAATAGCCTTAGGACCTCCAGAAGACGGCTCAGAGGCTGGAGCCGAAGGTCTGGAAGGCTTCGAGGGTTTCCCCGATGATTGAGTCGAGGGACCCTCAGGCTTCAATAAACCCCTTAAAATGAGTTTATTTTTTCGCTCCTGCAGGACTCTAGGGCTGAAGCCATGGCAAACAGCACGAGTCCTGCAGGTGCAAAGGTCCCAGGCAGTACACACAAGAAGCGTGACCGTCTGTCAGAGACATCTTCTGACAGCACGAGTCAAACTTCTTAAAGCCGGAGACCTTTGATTCCTTAGACATATCTAAGGGGAAAGTGTAACCACACAACACACACACACACACACACACACACACCGATTACACTTAAAATATAATTAAACTAACTTAAATTAAGTTAAAGATAATTATTAATAAAATCCCTACAAAACACAGTCACTCACTACTAGGAAGGGAGGGACTGGGCCTAAGGCCCGAGGGAAAATTTCTATAGTTTTGGAAAAAGGGGGTGGAAATTAACAGGGAATGGATAAACTACTTTACAATAACTCTATATAAAAAAACTAACTTAAAATAAGGGGAAAAAGGCTAAGAAAAACTAGTTTCTATACCAAAACTAACCTGAGCCGGTAAGAACGCACCTCGATCACTGTAGCGGCAAACGAGATCTGAGGAGTTAGCGCCTAGCATTGTGGGATATAGGGGAGCCTCGAGCCGGTGGAACTAGCTCTCGAGCTTTTAGAGTGGCCGAGTCAGAGCCGAGGATCGGCTCCGAACCCATCCAGCAAGAATGAAGGCGAGATTGACAACTTAACATCTACTATTAAGAACAAACTGTTAATACGAGGCCTAAATGTAAAATATGCCTCTGGAAAAGACACACGAAAATATTAACTACTTACCCTAAAATTTTAACTAACTCTAAATCGCTAAATCTAACTATTAGAAAAAAGGTTTTAACTATAACTATAATCTAACCTACAATAACAATAATACTAATTTTGAAATAATACTTAACCCGAGCTAGAATTAGACTCCGATATGTTTCAGCGGCAAACAAGATCTGAGGTAGGACCTACTGCATCATGGGATAGGGATGGAACCAAGAGCTGGTTTAAGACCTCGAGCTGTAGAAAGTGGCCGACTCGGAACAGAGGATCGGTCCCGAACCTCATCAGTAAAGAATGATGATGAGATAAGACGACACATTTAGGGTTCACAAGCTAAATACACAATGATATTCCCCCAAACACACTTGCCCCCAATAAAAAATACCATGCCCCACAAAACATTTCTCCATAAAAAGTGCTTAAATAAGAATAAAACAGTACAAAAGTTAAAGGTAAAATGGCCTTGACCAGCTGGTCTTATGATAGTCACTTAAAAATGCACTAAATACAATAAAATATCTAATTTCTCATAGATCAGTACATTTCATTGAAAAAATAAAAAAAGACTGTGGAAGGTTTTACCAAGAGGCAACATATCAGCTCAACAATGGATGACTTCAAGCAGAAATCCCATACAGTACCTAATTTCTAACAGAAATCTGTACATTTCACTGAAAAAATAGTCTGCCAAAGGTTTTACCCAGAGGGAAATAATCAGCCCATCAATGGATGACTAAGCAGAGTGTTGATCCTCTGAAGCCTGCAAAAAGAATGCTCTCTAAGGGCCGCAAGAAAGTATTAAAAGACTTTATGATCCAGATTGCTGGTTTTCTCCACTTAGGAAGCTTGTGGAGCCAGCAGCCTGGGCAAATGTGAAAGGCGCCCAAAGTTTCTGACTGCCCAGCTGTTCTATCCTTGGCAAGACATAACCTGTACAGCTAAGGATACTTCGAGCAGTGATTATGATGAACATTTCTATCTCATTCAAAAGGGTGTTATCAATAGAATTTCTGACCTATCCACCCTTAATTTTCAGGATAACCTTGCGAAGATGGAAGACAGGTGGATAAATACAAACCCATTCAATGATAGTAGACTGCATTTACTACTCAAGCTTCCATGCATGGTGCTCAGGACTAGTTTCTTCAGCTGTTAGCTGCTTGCTAAAGAGAAAAGTACAGTTGTACAAGTAAACTTACCATAAACAAAAGTTATGTACTTACCATAACGAAAGATCCAAGTTACCTCATTTTCATTTATGTTGTTAGATCTTAACTTGGCACCTTCTACCAGGATCCGAGACTCTGACATACCCTCCCCCCCACACACACACAATTCTCTTCTGTCTGAATTACCTCTGATCGAGTTTGCTACTTATTCTAGTCAAACAGAAAAGCTATCTTGATACTACAAGAACTATCATGAAATGAAATAAATTAAGCATGCTTCAGTTGGACAGATCTTAAAACAGACAGGGCTCTAGTTGAGAACCATCAGAGCACCAGAAGACTGTACGTGGCTATTTGGAAAGGGAAAGGGGGGTATTAAACCTGACAAAATGAGACAACATGGATTATTATGGCAAGTACATAACTATCGTGTCCAATGTCTATTTTTATTCGATTCACCATCTGGGACAGATTCCCAAGCCAACTAAAAGACCTGGATGGTCTCATGGAAGGACATTCCTGAGAATGGTAAAGCCAAAAGATGCACATGCTCTAGACTGGATAGACAACTTGTAAAGAGATTTGAAGGTGTGAACTGACCAAGTCACTGCTGCACCGATGTCTGTGATAGGAACACTCTTCACGAATGCTATAGAGGTCGCAAGTTTTGAGTGCAGAAACAATCCTCAAGTTTTAAATACTAAACAAATGCATTCCATCAGCCACTTAGAATGTGTACCAATTTCATTTTGGAAAAGCAGACAAATGGTTGCTCTGATTTTCTAATATTTTTGGTATGGTGTAAGTAAAATATAAGCTGTCTGTGAACATCGAATGTATGAAGCATACATCCTCCTTTATTAGAGAAATTAAGAAAAAAATACTGGCAGGTCAATGTACTGATTCAGATTCACTTCAGATGAAACCTTTGGAAGACAGGAAAGGATCATTCTCAATGACACTGGAATCTTTATAGAAGATGAGACAGTGGCTTGCATGAAAGTGCTTGTAATTCCAAAATTCGTTTAGCAGAGGTAATGGCAATCAGGAAGACATTTCCAAGAAAGACATCAAGTCTGCTGATGCTGCAGGCTCGGGGAAAAAAAACTGGTTCTCCAATAGGAGGTCTCAAAAAATTTCCTTTGAGTAAAGCTTTGTATACCCTAAGGGGAAGTAATGGATGAGTCATTATGACCTATGTAGAAGTTTGAAATGGCAGACATTTGAACTCGGACAAGAAAAACTGGAACCCTGGTGAAAAAGTTCTGAACGAAATTCCAGTTTTCATGGGAGACTGAAAAAAAGGTCTCTAACCCTTTTGACGATGCCCAAACTGAAAACGTTTTCCATTTGCTTTTTGAAGTCTTTTTGGTTGATTGTTTTTAAGAAGAAAAAATTATATGGACTACTGGAGAAGACAGCCTGATATCTCAGGGTACCGTTAAAACTGGAGAAACCATGCAGTTACGTTTTAGGGGGTTGTAGAGAGATGGTACAGGGATCCTGTATGGGTGACTCAGATGATCTGGAATGGGATCCAGCACTCAGGAGGGTGCAGGAAGTGAGGCCAAAGAAAGTGGAACCAAATCTTCCTAAGCTAGAACAGGGCAATGAGGATCACCTTGGTCTTGCTTTCTGTATGAACTTTGCAAAGACAGGTATCGGTGGGAATGCATGAGACCTGGGGGGCCTAAAGCATCTCTCTGCGACTATCCCAGTGAAGGGACGAGGACAAAGTAACTGTGCACTTGTTTTGAAATGAGGCAAACAGGTCGCAGCAAGGTTGGCCCCAGCTGCTAAAGACCTGATGAAACCGGGCTGCTACAACATTTAACATCCTAGGAATCTGCATTGCTATTAGAAAATAATTGGAAGACATCGACCATTACCAAACTCACTTTTTCTCCCAGCAAAGAGGATATGAATGTGTACTCCTAGTTTGTTGATGTACCATTGTCTACCTGGATGAAAATCTCATCCTTGGGTAGATAGTCCTAGAAAACCTGCAATGCTGCAAGGACTGCTCTAATCTTCAAGATACTGATGTGAAGTGTGGCCTCCGCAGGTGACAATGTACCTTGAACCACCTTCCCATCAAAATGCCCCCCCCTCCAAAAAAAGAAGCATCCGTGGTTATGGTAGCCTGGGGAATTGGTTAACAGAAGGGTCTCTCTTCTGTCACTGATGAGAGGTTATCCACCAGTGTTTTTTTTACATATTTGAGTGAGAAATTATGTCACTGAGGAAATGAGTTTGCGACCAATGGACTGGCAGCATCCACTGTAACAGTCTCATGTGGTATCTTCCTAGTAGTACTAAAATTATGGTAGAGGCCATCACGCCTAACAAATAAAGAATCAATCTTGCTTGTGGATGAGAATGTTCCGCCACGTTGAGAAGTCACCAGCCTTAAAAACAGTACTCTTGGCACTGGAGGTCTAGCAATTTGTTGAATTATATTGATCAGACTGCTGAGTAGGGGCCAATTTGCTCTTTGCATGATTGACTATTATCCCTAACTGATCTGCAAGACGGAGTAGGAATGACTGGTGCTGTAACAGTAGATTCCTGGAGGTAGCAGTTAGAAGTCAATCATCTAGATATAGGAAGACTTTGATCCCTTGCAGTCGTAGCTGAATTGATACCACTGTCATAGTCCTGGTGAACACCTGTGGGAGGCTGTGGTGAGACCGAAAGGCAGTGGTCTGAACTGGCAATGATGGTCTCCCAGCCAGAAATGGAGAAATCTCTTGGATTGCCTTTGAATCTTTATATGGTAGTTGCCATTTTGGAGATCTGTGGAGCACATCCATTTCTCCTTCCTCAAGAGAGGTAATGTGGACTGTGTCGCTCGTCTTGTGTATTCAATAAGACTATCAGGCTGGGTGTTAATTTTAGTTTATTACACACACATCTGTATGGATGACTGGAACATTAAACTAACTTGACATTTATTGAGGTGGCCTGAGGTCCCCAGTCTTCTTTGGACCTAAAAAGAACTTCAAATAGACTCCAGATTCTACCTGGTCTGGGGGACTGCTGGATAATTCTTTTTCTAGCAACTTTAAACTTCTGAATATTCAAAATGATTCAGTACAGTATCAGGAATCTTTAATCTTTTCTTTGGTGGATACAAAAAAGGTATAGTACAGCTTCTGGTGCTTATCCTTAACACTCGTACTGAAAGTTACGATTTGTCAAAGCATGCCCCCCCCCCCCCAGAGTGCAGCAGCTTCAGGGGAGCTGGTAGAATTTCTCAGTGAAGAGATCACAGAAAACCTGGTTCTGTGGTCTGCCTGTAGGGTGACGTCCATTTGAGTTACCTCCTTCTCTGCCTCGGGTGGTGGGGGGTGTTCTATCCTCAGGAGTGTCATGGTGAAAACCCTGTAATTTCCTGAACCACGTTTTCTTACCTCCCCTTTGATTCCTGAAATAGGATCTTTGTAGGACTGCTGAAACAGATGCCTACAACAGTGTCTTACTGTCTTGTTCAATCCTGGTAAGCATCTTTTCTATCCTAGGGCGAAAAAGTGTGAAGCCATCAAAAGGGGCATTAAGGAAGGGAAGGACACCTTGAAGCATGCTGCAAAGTTATAGAGTCACTTCAATGCATTATGATGCATGGCAATGCCTGCACCAGCTAGTTTTACATGCCATGTGCTGCATTTGATAGTCATATGGCAACACTAGAAGTGGACTGCAGCGTAAGCATTTAGGCATCCACTGTCTTTTGGACATCCAATGGTAATGTACCTGAAAGGGATTTGGATACCTCCTTGCTCTCGTCCCATTAAAAACGAGTCAAATGAGCAAAGTAATTCAGTGCCTTATGTGTAAAAGTCACTGAAGCACAAGTCTGTTTCTCTAGCCTGTCCAATACCCAGCACTCTCCATTAGGGGGGTTGACTAAAGAACTTCTTCAGATAGTCTACCGGAGGACCTTTACACCAGCGTTTTATTTCTTCTGGAGCTACTAGGATTCTTTCTGTTTTCTTAGAGAATGGCTTTGCATCAGGATGGGGGACAACCTAGAACACGGATGATCCAGACCCAAAGGCATAAAGGAACATGGACTCATGCAAAGGAGTTTCAGTGGACCATCTCCCCCTGCTGCTTCATCAATTCTATGATGTCCCCAAATGTGACATCTTCCAGGGTGAACCTGGGGTATTCTACTCCCCCCTCAATTCAGTCTCCTCAGTGACGGACTCAGGTGAGGAGTCTGTGTGCTATGATTTGCATGACTGCTTTCTTGGAACATGCCTCTGAGGTTCTGGTGGAGACAGATTGGAATCAAACTGGGAGCTTGAGTGTTGAGCTGATTTGTAGCCTACGGGTTTAGACTGTCCTTGTCTCAAATACTGGAAATGAGGCACATGATCCACTGGGTGCCAGGACAGCTTTGAACTCAGTACATGCAACTGTCTTCTTGGAACAGCCCAGATCTGCCTAGTTTGTCAGGCGTGATGCCTAAGATTTTGAGGCAATCTGACCCAAATGAGTCACTTTTCCAGAGCTTATGAATCCCTTTGTTACATTCACCAATCCTACAATTAAGCTACTTTCAATACCTGCAGCAATAGCTTCATCATTGAGGTTAGGCATATCCAACAGAAGTCTTACAGAAATGGAAGTCAACCAAATGATGAGAAAATTTGTTAGGAGACAAATCCAACTGGAATTCCTGCTGGTATCATCGCCAAGAGGACATCCAGGAACAGGCTCACTGACCCTATCACACTTCGCTCCTGTACCACCTCACTACTTGCATCCAGTTCTCACTGGTCCAAACTGGTCCTAACCCTACTGGCGCACCTCGGTCAGATCCAGCAATCAAAGAGACTTTGGCTTCGACTGCATCCCTTACTCTCTCAACTCTCATTCTGTCAGGCTGAAGTCCAGAGCTGAAGCACTGGTGTCAGAGCACAGACAGTGGAGTCAACCCCAAAATTCTAGTCATCTCTCCCTTTTGGTGCCTCAACTCATTACTCTAAGCACAAATGAATTAGTACAAAAATTATCAGCCTTCATACATTAATTCTGGAAAGTGAATGTTTCATCAGAAAAAAAAGACAAGCACAGCTACGTCTTGGCATAGAAACAAAATTGTCATTAAATTAGAGTAACAGGAAGGACTCCATCTACCTCTGGAGAGAGTAAGGAGCACATACACAGAAATATCAACCAATAACTCACTTTGGGTACAGAATTAATCAAAAATGGCATAAAAACATTAAAGGGAACAGTATGCATGAGAAATTAATATGATATGGACATTTTTTGAGTGCACATGTCCTCCTTGTGTTCACATCAGTTTTCTCCGGGTGCCCCAGTTTCCTTTCACATTCCAAAGATAAGCAGTAGGTGGTTAGGACACATTAAATTGGCTATAGGTGTGTGAGCACATGTGGTATGGAAGAACAACTGAGGAAGGGCTAGCCACCCGGCGGTGTGAATATTAGCACTAGATGATTGTCCCGTAGATGTGACACCCTGACCCCATGAGAGTGAAAAAATGCACCAAGAAATCAGCTGCAGCTTGTAGCAGACAGACTAGTACAGGTACCAGGCTACAAATGGAACTGCCATCAGTCTGATAAAAAAAAAAAAAAAAAAAAAAAAAAAGCTCTGCAGAGGGGGAAAGGCACTACTGATTAAAAATTTGACATCAGACAGATTCAGAGAAGGAACTGTACACATTTCTAGCAGTGTAGAGAAATAAAATATGGCAGAGATCTTAAGTACTGGCCCTGTAAACTTATTTTCAAAGTAACTTTAATTACAAACTAAAACCTATAGCAAGAAAGGGAGAGGAGCAAGAACTTGGAATGAAAAAGCAAATGAAAAATACACTTCGAAACGGAGCCAAAAGAAACAGGAGAGGGAGTGATGACCGAGTTCACCTTTTCTGACAGTAAGTCTCCCTAAAATGAAAAGGAACAGGCTTAGCTTAAAATGCAGGCTTAGAAGTTGCACACAAAATAAAGAAATAACCAGACAGCCAGCAGACATTTCTTCCAAGGTGCTGATTTCTACACAGCTAAAGATTTCTGGATAGGAGTCCTCAGATACTGTGCATTCTGAGTAAATGAGATGGTCTATGGAGGTCTGCCTTATACAGTCTGCTTTTAGCCCCATCTAGCTTTTCTGTACTGTGGCAAGAAAGAACTAAAAATAATAGGCTAACGTTCTCTTTATAATGGAAATTTTGTGACAGTTTTGGGAAGGAGGCAGCATTACCGGTGGAAGAGTGCATAGCTGGAGACTAAGCTGTTTAACAAACCTTGCTTATAGCAGAAGTCCCAAAGGTCATCACTGCGACAGTAATGCAAATCAAGAATCCTTTGTATCTGCTACGAAGAGGCAGGTTCACCTTCTAGCAGTGACCTCCAAAGGAAGACATTAATATTAAACCCAGTTTTTACTACCTTGCAGAAGTGTTCACAGCAAACAAAGCAGTTGCTGCACTGATGTAATCTACAACTGTGATCCATAGAAAAAGCTGTTAACATACCAACTGTTCTTGCTGAATGGGCCCTACAGTATGACAGGAAGAGGCTTGCTGTATTATTACAACAAAACTGTAAGCAATCAGATAAAATGTCTAACCGGAGTACTTTTGTAAACCCATACTCAAACCTTCCATCTTGAAAAACAGACAAAACTGAGTTACTTTGCAAATCGCTTTTGTCCTACCAATGTAAAATCTCAACTGCTGAGACATACAATGGAAGAAATACTCCCTCTCCAGTTAATATATTGCTGGACAAAACATTGGTAAGCCTGACTAAATAGTCAGTCTCAGCAGCAACTTTTGACAAAGGAAGGATTAGTGTGAAAAGTGATGCTGTCTCCATATCTGGTATTGCATACAGGATTGACCAGTGCTTGCATTTCAGAAACTTCCCTGCCAGAAGTGACAGCCACGAGAAACATTTTTCTAAGAAAGAGATTTCAAATCCGCAAAAGTTCCTGGATCAGAAGGAAGTAAGGTTACTTTCACCACAGCAGCTCATGGGAGAAGAGCATAAAGATGAAAATGACATTAAGGCAGACTTTACAGACCTTTAATGATATAACAAAAAAGACGAGTTGAAGCACTCATGCAAATCAGAAATGGTTGCTAGATGCACTCTGGAGAAATAATCTTGCCTTGAATCAAAAGTCAGACAGACAATGCAGAATGAATGGAAAGGGGTCTGAAAAAGGGTTAAAATCCATGCCCTGTGACTTCCATACAAAAAAACAGCCCCACTTGTCTCCTGCCATACAAGTGTTCAGTTTCTAAAAGGGAGATATATGAACTATTTGATAGGAAAGTGTGGTTACTGGCTACCAGAACAGGAAAAGTCACACAGCCCAAGGGAGTGAATATCTGTGTAACCCTTGCAAAATCAGTAGCATCTTGGATGGAACACAGTCTTGGGAGCTTTTTCAGCAGATGAGGAAGAATCAATGGAAATTAAATATGTCTAAGGTCAATGAGGGGCTAAGAAAATTATTTTAACCTTGAGACATATTGCTATCTGTGTGAATCTAGTCATTGGAGAAAATAGAGGAAAAGTGTAAGTGAAACCTGGAGGGGCACTCCTGGACCACAGAATCCCTAGAGGTTCCTTTTGGGGAAGGGGGGAATAGCTGCTGTATTATGTTTTAAATTGGTCATGATAGCAGATAGGTTACAGCAAGACTTGTCCCACATTCAGAACTTCCAAATCACTGATGGACTCCATGTAAGACATCAGTAAACAATGACTGAACCTATTCAATATATAACCGACTTCCCCAAAGATGACTGACCACCAGAAAGCAGTCAAACTGAATGGCACATTCCCAACCTTCATGGTTTCTAGAAACAACTGAAGATTGTCTTCTTTGTTTGCTGAGGTACCAAATCACAACGTTTTTGTCAGAGGCAATGCCTCCATGGAGTACTGGCTGTTCTCTGGACTCTCAAAGAACAGATATGCATGCTTAAGGCCTGCAGAGCCAAGCTATTCTTTTATCTTGCAATTAGTGCAGAGGATTAAGGCCATATAACCTGCTAAATCAGCAACTTCCTGTAGTCCACACTTTTGACTCCCAAAGTCACTTAACCAGTGTGTGCTCCCGGGCAGTTAAGAAGATTTAGGCTATGCTCCACAATGGCCTCCTGGACTGCATGACCAGAAACTACCTAATGGATTGAAATCGCCATTTGAAGATGAGACTTCTGAACAGCTAAATACGGTAAGGAGGACTGCATTCATCTCCAAGACACTGACCTGTAGAGTGGGTTTGTAGGACATCCAGACACAGTGAACTGTCTACCCACTGTAATGTCCACCAATATAAGGCAAACATTTCTGGTGACTGCTGCGGAGGACGTGGGCAGGCGAAAAGGATTGCCTCTAGTAAGGTTTGAGTGTTCCATCCAGTGCTCAAGGTGCTGCTTACATGCTTGGCAAATCTGAACTTAGTATGACAGGACCCAATAACTGTCACCATTCACAGCACCCTTAAATGCAAGCATGCAGTGAAGCATCATTGGGTTGAACACTACCATGAGACCTAGAATCGTGAGACACAGAACAGCTGAGATTACCTGGGAGTGACAGGCCTTGGATTGCAGGTGTTGCATTTGTTTCACTGGTAGACATAGTATAGTCTGTAAATATTAAAAGCTGGAATGGGGTCATTTGCTGCTTTGTAAGGATTCACTGTAAAACCAAGACACTCAAAGATTCACCATAATACCAAGACAATGGAGTATTTTTCTCCATCTGCCATGTCAACCATCAAGTCTTCCTCTAAAGGACTCGAGCCCCATTATTTCCCAGAGGAGGGTAAAGCTCCGTCAGTGATTCAAATTCCCTGGAGCAAGAGCCACTTAGAACCATCATTATTATGGCAGACAAGAGATTTCGTGTCCTCACCTACATATTGAAAACTAAGACAGTACAGTGGTGTACGTAAAATGTACCATAACAGTAGATATTTGAATGATCAATGCTGCAGTATCTTTATATGGGTTATATACAGCCAAAGACATAACAGCTGGTCAGCTTCCAAAGCTTCAGGGCATCTTCCACAGGCCCAAACTGTCAAGAAGCTCAACTTGAAAGACAAGTCTGGGAGTGAACAGCATCAAAGATTTCCTGCCAGCACAGAAAGCTGATCCCTGAAAGGACGAAGCTAGGAACACCACAAATTAAATGTCCATACCTGGCATAAAAACACACCAAATAAGGGGGATGGATGGAGGGAGTGATTAATGCAACAGTGATCTTTCAAACATCTACTGTTACGGTAAGTTTTACACAACTGTACTATACTCATCATATCGATCACTGATGTTGTAGCCTTAGCAAGATGGGTAGATTACCTTGGCTAATGACTTTTGGGAGGTGGAAGGAGAAGAGTCCAGAATCTCTAGGAGAATGGTCCTATCAGAGCTTGATCTGGACCTAGACAAGGAATTAAGCTTATAGTGCTTTGTAAAAGTATGTACAGATGACAAGTTCCAGCTTCTTGAACACTTCTACAATCCATTCCTTTCCAAAAAGCCACAGGTGAAGGCCAGGGCCCTGGCAGAGTGGGCCTTCGCCCTGCCTGAAACAGCTGATGTTATGGTGAGTATAACAAAAAGTAATGGCCTTAAACACACATTTGGAAATAGTCTGTTTAGGCAAAGGTTGCCCCCTCTTACCTTCACAAGAAATGAACAATTGATCTGAAGAGCTGAAAAATGTAGTTCTGTCAAGATAAACCCTTGAATGTTCACAGACAGCTTAGGTACAGAGTACTTTCTACCTCATTTTTGGTTCAGGAAAGAATATGGGAGATGGATAGTTTTGTTTAAAGTAAACTCTGATACCACTTTAGGCAGAAAAAGGATTAATTCTCAAAAAAAAAAACATCCCTATGGAAAATGTGATCAGGCTAACTCATCAAGAGGTTGCAACTCAGCTACCCTTCTTAGAGAGGTCAGAGCAATCTGTTTCTCAAATTAAGAACCACAAGTCAGTCAGAATAGCTGGTTCAAATTAAGCTCCCAAGGAGGGGACATCAGTTTTCTTGGAGGCTTGTCATGCAATCCCCTTTCATGAACATTCTGACATGTGACTGCACTGAAAGAGGAGGATTTATGGGCAGACATGCTGAAACAGCTGATAAATGAACCATGACAAAAAAACAAGTAGGGCCATAGGATAGTAACCCACAAACATAGAACCAGAGAACACTCCCAAAATGAGTGCTGGTCATGTTGTCCCTAAATAGAAAACAGTTTTCATTTGCTAATATAAGACTTTCTAGTAACAGGCTTTCTTGCTCCCATTAGTACCTGTTGCATGTCCTCAGCAAAGAAAAAATTAAGACCCTATCATCCAGGCAGTCCACTGAAGTTGATTGATGCTGATGTGTATCAAACACCCCTGTTCTTATGTGAGTAGATCCAGTCTGTAAGGAAGCTTGTGGCAATTTGCCCTGTCATTTCTAAATGAAGACAGAACCATTGATGCCAGAGTCAGAAGAGATTCATCACAATGATCTTGGGAGAGTCCTTCTGAATCTTTAGTAGTACCCTGGATATTAGTGGAATGCGTGGAAAAATATACAGGAACATTCCTGTTCAAGGAAAAGAAAAGGCATCTGTCTTTCATGCCTTTTTGCATGAAGTCCTGGAACAGAAAGTTGCCATCTGATTATTCAAAGAGGAGGCAGAAAGGTGTACTTGAAAAACTTCCCACAAATGGATCAAATATTGAAAGACCCCTAGATCTAGTTTCCATTTGTTAGGGTCTGCTCTGGTACTGCTCAGCTTGTCTGTCACACAATTTTTCTCTGAAAAAATGCTGAACACAATGACTGTAGAATGAGATTGTGCTGTGAAGCTACATTACAAGCGAGAGAGGCCAGTCTGAAAAATGGGGGTACAACCTGGTTCCACTTGAAGAGGTCCCTTGGACCATTGATGGTTCAGAGTTGAGTGCCTTTGATCAAGGTAAGCATCTCCTTGATATTTATGTGTTTGTGTTTGTCCTTGATGTTCCACACCCTCTGTACTTTTATCCCTCCTGAAATGGATTCCCAAGCAAAGTCTGAAGTATCTGTGGTGACCGTCTGCTTTTCAGCAGGGCAGGAAGGAGAAGAGGAGACCTGGATTTAAGGATACCTGTTGTCTCCACCAAAAGACTTCAGTGGGATTTGAAAAGATAAAGGGTACTGATGCTGGAATCAAACAGATTTCAGATATTACTGTATCCTCGCTTGCGGAGTCTTGACAGGGATATCATGAGTATCATTAACTGCTATGTGACCCAAAATCCTAAGATATTCCCTATCGGTGACTGAAGTCTGAGTGGAAAACCTTTGAAATTGATCTATTTTTCCTGTGGAAGAAAAGCTCTTTAAACTGAGGTGTTTAGCTGATGTCCCAGGAACACAATCCTGTGTGAAAGACTCTAGAAAAATTTTTGAATGCACACACTGCAAAAATAAGCAAGACTGCTAAATATGGAAAAGTGTGGATAACTGAAAGTAGTCACTTTGTGTACACACTTGGTGCAGTGGATAGTCCACAAGGTAAGGCAGTAAACTGATACTGTGATCCAAACCAATAAAACTTTTAAGAGACATCTAAAGTTTGGATGACTAAGGATGTGATAAGCAACTTTTATGTCTAGTGTTGCAGAAAACTTGAATGAGAAAGAAGGGGCAAGGATGTGAAGTTGTATCATTTTGAATTTGGGCACCATCACAGACAGGTTTAGGAAACAAAAATCCAGAATTGGTGTCCCAAGCATCTTCTTTCTTTGGTACTCGGAAAATCCTTGAATAAAAACCGTTCCCCACTTGAAACAAACAGCCTGATGTGGAGGATAAGGAATGAGCCCCTGGAAAGGAGGTATTTCCTCCTACTGTCATCTGTAACCTTGATGAATGATTTTCAAACCCAATTTGTCTGAAAGGATCTGCTGTCAAAGACAAAAATAGAAATTCAGACCTTCTAGAAGAAAAAAGTGTCCAGGATGGAAGGAGTTCACAAGGTCTCAAACAGTCATTCAGACATGTTGGGATGTCCTTAGGTTTAGGAGGTTCAAGACTTCCTTTTGGAATCACCTTGCCATGCATTCTTAAAACAACTTTTTTTGGCAAAAAGTGGATGAGGAGATAGAAAATCCCTTGGAAATTTGGAAAAGGAAGGCTGAAAAAATCTTAGAGATTCCTTGGCTCAGTTTGCCCCTTTCATCATACTTCATGATTATCTCTGCAGCAAGAAGGAACAAACACTGAATTTCTATCCATGGGAGAATTTAAAAACTTATTTTTATCATCTGGGAGGTTCTAAGAATGCAGCCATGCAAACCTTTTCAAAACAGTACCAGTGGCCATAGCCCTGAAAGAAGTATCAGTAATACACGCTGTAAAAAAAACTAGTGACCGGTAAAATTGAAGAAACTAACTTATTTATAGGTTCATAGGAGTTTACTAGGCTAACGACCACAAGGGCCTTTTTAAGCCTAGGCATGAATCCCAAATCACTGACAAGTTCTGAAACCCTTGGTAAGTTTAAGCAGGGGCCTGGGAGATGAGCCATTTACAAGCTGCCTGTGTCCATAAGAGACACAGGTACCAAATCAGAAATTAATTTCCAGTTCCCCATCCAATTTCTTAAAGTTGCACTTGAACTGGGTTAGGGAGGAACTCTGCTTCACATGGAAAGGGAGCCTGTTAAATAGACCAGGTTAGTCTCTGGGATACATACCTGTATCAGGTCCTATATACACCACAGGCAAGGTTTAAGTCTTTAGAATGGGTAATTCTGGTGCTGTATGTTTTGTGGATATGCAGGAGGTCCATCAGAGTGGGGTCTGACAATGCCCATATCCCAGGCATGGCTCTCCCCTCAAAAGGGACACATCCAACATGGGGCTCGAACCCAAGACTGAGATTAAGAGTCTCCTGCTCTACTGACTAAGCTAGCCGGGCTAAAACTATTTTTTCCTCACAAGAAAAAACTGCAGATAAAAGACGCTTCATACTTTCACAAGTTGTAAGAACAAGCTAAAATATGAACCTGACAATTCAAAATTCTGAAAAATTAAAATTGCAGAAATCTAACTTTTTTCCTATACAGATCAATTTCTCCATCCTTAACAGAAAAAAGTATACAATTGGAATTAACTAAGTGATTAACAGCAGTGGAATCAACTAAAGCTGTAACTGCTCGGTGAAGTTTGGGAATAATGTATAAAACGTTTACAGGCAGAGGAACTTCACATATCCTGTCTTTTTAGGGGCAGCTGTCTGAGTATCATGAAAACTGCAGGCAGTAACACACACATTCTGTAAAACAGAGATGATAAATGGGTGTAGGTTCTGGAAAATACTTCAGCAACAACTCGCAGAACTTTTTGAGGGATGGAGAAACCTCACTGTTCTCCCAATGAAAAAAATGGCACATTCTAGCAATACTCAGGGAAAGACACCTGCCCCCCCCCCAAAACAAGGAGAATCAGAAACTGAGCTATCCTAAGTCTGAATCAGAAATCTGAGGAAAAAAATCTGTCCCTGCATCTTTCAATTCAGATTCAGAACCTAGAATCTCTTCAGGAATTGCAGAATCCCTTTCTTTTACCAGAAACTACTTTACAACACAGATAGACAACCCAAATTAAACCCTGAGCCAGACCTAGTAACAAGTCTTATGTAAAGAAAATTGATGGAGTACATACATGCTTGGCTTTCTGTCCCCCCCCCCCGCAGGAAAAATGGGGCCAACCATATTACCAAAGGCTGCAGCAGCTACCCCAGGGATGGGTACAGCTTTCTGACACAACAGGGAAAAGTTCCTTGCTCCGTCTCCCAGGACTGACAACAGTGGCTCTCCCTTGTCCACTTAGGGGACTCCAACAGGTGCAGAGGATATGGCCAACCCCCAGACCCTAGTGGCTGTAGGTGCTACACCAGAGGAATCCAGGGTAAAAGATGATTGCCCTGAAGTACAACAAATGGTTACAGCTCAGTCACCCCACTTGCAGCTATAGCAAATTTCGATCCTGCTGTGGTGGCAAAGGCTGTTTATTTTTTTCCTTTTTGTGGCTGGAAGAAGGACCAACCATGGGACCAGCAGTCTGTTCCATGGTCAGGCCAAAAAAGGTGCCTCTATGCTGTGGAAGTCAAGCAGCAAGTGTCAGTAGACAAGACCAGTTCACAAAAGTTACTTTGTTGACAAATTCCAGCACCACAAAAGTAAAACAAACACAATCTGTCTACAGAAAAAATGTTTTCAGCTATATTACACCACTTTTAAACTGTCAGAAAAAACAAAACACTTCATTTAAAAATGTTAGTCTTCAGACAGTCCATCAAAACAACACTTTTAGCTTTAAAATAATTTTCATGAAGAGGGAAATAATAAAACAAAATTTAGAAAATGGAAATTCCCTGCTCAGCAAGCACAAGCAGACAGTTGATTCTTGAAAGCCTGCAGGAGTGTACTTTTTGGCAACAGTAAAGCTCTGAAGGGCTTTGCACTGAAGCTTATCTTTTAGTCATCTCAGCTTGAGCTGACGGACAATTTGGACATGTGGAAGGTACCCTGAAGCATTGCAAGATAGCTGACTGTTAGATCCTTGTCAGGATATAACCCATATAGCTTAAGTGATCAATATGACAAACATCTGGTAATAAATGGCTATTAGACAGAAAGAGAGATGCTTCCTGTATTCCTTTGTGATCCTGATGTGCCGGAATGCATCGGGGTGGAGTGGGGGCAAACCAATTCTAATAAGACAATAAAGGGCTAACAGCATCATGACCACATGAAACATTGGGAATAAAGGAGTTTAGGCAGCTTACATTTATTTATTTATTTATTTATTTTACATTTGTTAACCGGGCTAGTCTAGCTGGATATATTTCCATTTTCAGTAGAGGCCCGGGGAGAAAAGCTCCACATATAGAGATTAGAGATTACATAAAACAATTGTCCTGATATCCCTTTGTTTATTTTGCATGATGGAGAATCTGGATTAAAAGTCTAACCCTTTCAGGTCTAATAGGACCTCCTGATTGATGCTCTTTCGAGGAACTTGAGAACTTTCCTTTCCCTAGAGACTTCTTGATGGAGTAGGACATCAGGCAAGGAAATGGATGGTAGAATATAGTGTGTTTTGAAAGGAAAGGAATTTTGTAACATCTGGATATTAGACTCCTGATCCCACATATGTTGTGATGGATCACTCTGCAGACAGAGGGATAGACAATCCCACAGTAGACCAGAGTGGGATCATCAGGGAGGCATTAAAATGGTTATCTAACTATGGACAGGCCATGGCTTGCTGATGACTCCTGAGAACCCCTGCCTTTCAAGCCTGTGCCTATTCTGGCTATCAGGAAATCTCTCAGCTTACTGTGGTTTTTCTCATGTGCCACACTCAAATGTCATTTGATACTGGCTCCCTGCATTCTGGAAAAGAAGTGTTGAGGCAACTGGAACTTCATGCCAGCAGCAGTGAGGACTATTGCTCTTGGTGTTCGATCAGTGGCTTTACTTCAAAACAAAAATAAATGGATATTGAAAACAAGCATCCATAGGAGTTGCCTTTGTGCCCTCTTCAAAGTATATTAAGTGCAGCCATGTGTACCAATGCACAGCAATGTCAGATCCCACTGCTCTGCTCTATGCAACCCTCCCATGATACTATAAAGAATGAACATTATAAGGTTGATCAGGACTGACGAGTTTAGGACCAAGACAACAGTTGGTCTCTAAAAGGCCTGTCTGGCAACTGGTCAAAGTTCTTTCATCAGATTTTATCACATTCAACATCTAAGTGATGCATGTAAATTCAGTAGCTGTAAAGTAAATGCAGAAGCTATGTATATCCACTTTCCTAGCTTGTCATTCTATTCTCCGTGTCTGGGGGTGGGTGGAGAGAGATTTCTGAGAAATCAGTCTTTTAAAGGGCTGCTACTGAAACAAGGGTAACAAGTCTGGGTGCCTGTGACCAAAATCTTCATTCTTTCAGGGGGACAAATGATCTATAAACCTTCTTACAACAGAGGCCACCAAGCCATCCAGGTGGTATCCAACAAAAAGTACAACAACAAAAGTACTACCCAAACAGATTGCCAAGTAGATGGACATGCCTACTAAAGCCTTCACTCTCATAAGATTACTAGGTTAGTGAGACACCCCCCCCCTCCCCCGAACTCAAAATATTCTCCAAAACTTGAGGTCATCTAAGGGAATAATTGGCAATGGCAGATGGCATCCTCCTATTTCTTTTCAACATTGGCAGTGGGGTAACCTTCACAGAGAAGTCATAGTACATTATCTTACATGACATCTTCCTGAGCACTTTCAGCAGTGATGTGGGAAGTTTGAAAATAAAGATATTCTTTTTTTGGTGCTGGTGTCATGGTAGGGTCTACAGAACAACTTTGGCCTCTCTGACCTGCTACTATAAGGCTAGTTGCAACAAAAGGAGCCGAAGAAAAATTTGCTTCAGCCTAGCAGTAGCAACCAACATCAAAGCATGGACACAGGCTCATAGGTTCATGTCTATATTTGGACTTCAGACACTGCACTTTCCCTGCTTGCAACCTCAGTCTATAAGGTCCTGAAGAGACAATACCCAGGGTGAACTTCTGGACCCCCAGTTACTCAACAACACTGGCTTTAGAGAGAGAGTTAGGGGGTTACTTTAATAGAGAGTTAGAGCTTATTCAATAGGAAGGAGATCCTCTGGGGAAGAGAGCTATTCTCATGTATGTTAATATCTTGATGCAGATTTAGGTCCTTCGTGTGGGTAATGGTGGCACAGCCATTTTTTTTTCTAAAGGAGGAAAAGATAAAAAAGAGAACGGGTTCCTTCCTAGCCTTGTAGGCCAAGCAGAGATCAAGAAACGGTCTCATAAAATGGAGTAATTCAACAAGTTTATAGACACTTTGTATTGCTTAAGGAGTTCATACCAAAGACTTTTTTCAATAGCGAATCATTATATTTTCTCAATCTGGACAACACTGGTACATGCCAAAGGCATAGTCATAATTCCATTATGAGCATGATTAATAAGGAACAAAAAGGGACAATAACTTAGCAAAAGGTTTATCCTCCACATCCAAGGAATCAGGTGGGCGAGGGAGGAAGACTTCCTTAGACAAACTCAGGAACCCGAA